>NW_025767539.1:0-95000 GCF_003918875.1 Haliotis rubra
GACTTACTAACTCGGACTAACTGGTTGACTTACTAGCGGACTGACTGATTGACTTACTAACTCGGACTAACTGGTTGGATTCTACTAACTCGGGTCTTACTGACTGGACCTCCTTACTAACGGAGTTACTGACACCGGACTAACTGGTTGGCTTTACTACCTCGGACTGTTTGACTGAATTTTACACAACTCCGGACTTACCTCATCACATTTAACTCGGACTGACTGGCTGGACTTACTAACTCCAGACGTGGTTGACTTGCTAACTCGCATTGGCCCCAGTACTAACTCGGACTAACTTCCAGAGGTGATTCTTACTAACTTGGACTGACTGATTGACTTACTAACTTCGAACTAACTGGTTGGACTTACTAACTCGGACTGACTGACTGAATTACTTACTTGGACTAACTGGTTGACTTACTAACTCGGACTGACTGATTGACTTACTAATTCGGCTGTTTGTTTTGACTTTACTAACTCGGACTGACTTCCACTTACTAACTTCGGACTGACTGGATTCACTTACTAACTCGGGAATGACTGACTGATTCTACTAACTTCGCACTGATTGTGGATTCTACTAATTCAGATTAACTGGTGGCTTACTAACTCTGACTGACTGACTTACCAACTCGAACTGACTGATTGACTTTACTAACTCGGGACTGGACTGGATTTGACTTACTAACTCGACTGACTGATTCACTGCATTAACTCGGACTGACTGATTGACTTACTAACTCGAAGCTGACTGTTTTGACTTACTAACTCCGGACTGACTGATTGACTTACTAACTCGGACTGGATCACAACTGACTTACTGATTTTACCAATCCGATTAACTGGTTGACTTACTAACTCTGGACTGACTGATTCTTACTAACTCGAACTGACTGATTGACTTACTATTTCGGACTGACGGTTTGACTTACTAACTCCGGACTGACTGACTAAACTCGGACTGACTGACTCTTTTAGCTGACTAACTGGCTGGATTTTACTAACTCGGACTAACTAGTTGACTTACTAACTCGGACTGACTGACTAACTTACTAACTCGTTGACTGGACTAATCTTGACTGACTAACTCTGAACTGACTGGTTGACTTACTAACTCGGACTGACTGGTTGACTTTACTAGCTCGAGATCTGACTTATCACTGGACTAACTGGTTGACTTACTAACTCGGACTGACTGGCTGACTTACTAACTCTCGACTGACTTGATTCACTTACTAACTCTCGGACTGACTGATTGACTTACTAACTCCACTGACCATAATTTACTATTTCGACTAACTGGTTGACTTACTAACTCGGACTGGACAACACTTCACTAACTTCGACTGACTGACTGACTTACTAACTCGGACTGATCTGCTGACTTTACTGGGGCGACTGACTGACTGACTTACTAACTCAGACTAACTGGTTTGACTTACTAATCCCTCGACTAACTGACTTTACTAACTCGAACTGACTGATTGACTTACTAACTCGGACTGACTGGTTGACTTTACTAACTCGTGCTGATTGACTGACTTTTACTAACTCGACCAACTGTTGACTTACTAACTCGGACTGACTGATTGATTTTACTAACTCGATTTTGACTGATTCTATCAACTCGGGTGAGTGGTTGACTTACTAATTGTCGGACTGATTCTACTAACTCGGATTTGACACACTAACTCGGACTGACTGGTTGACTTACTAACTCGGTCTGACTGACTGACTTTACACGGTTACTCACTAATTCACTAACTGGGACTCTTACTGACTCGGTTGACTGGCTGATCACTAACTCGACGACTGATTCAATTTCATCAACTCGGACTGACTCACGATCACACTCGACTGACTGACTTATTCGGACAAACTGGTTGGACATATTTCCTGAGACTGACTGACTTACTAACTCGAACTGACTGATTGACTTACTATGCTCGGACTGATTGATTGACTTTACTAACTCGGACTGACTGACTTACTCAACTCGGACTGACTGGTTGACTTACTAACTTGGACTGACTGATTGACTTACTAACTCGGACTAACTGGTTGACTTACTAACTCGGACTGATTCGACTTACTAATTCGGGACTAACTGGCTGACTTACTAACTCGGACTGACTGACTTTACTAACTCGAACTGACTGATTGACTTACTAACTCGACTGACTGATTGACTCTACTAACTCGACGGACTGACTGACTTACTTTAACTCGGACTGACTGGTTGACTTACTATTTTGGACTAAATGGTTGACTTACTAGCTCGGATTACTGACTTACTAACTCGAACTGGCTGGCTGACTTACTAAGATTCGGACGGCTGATTGGACTGACTTACTAACTGGTCTGACTCACTAACTAACTCAGACTGTCTGGTTGACTTATTAACCGACTAACTGGCTTTACTTGACTAACCTCGAACTGAATAACTAACTTACTAAACTCGGACTAACTGGTTGGCTTACTAACTCGTACTGACTGACTTACTAACTCGGACTGACTGACTTACTAGCTCGAACTGACTGACTGACTCTACTAACTCCGACTGACTGACTGACATACTGAATTCGACTAACTGGTTGGCTTACTGACTGGACTGACTGACTTACTAACTCCGGACTGACTGATTGACTTACTAACTCGGACTGACTGGCTTGACTTACTAACTCGGACTGACTGGTTGACTTACTAACTCGGACTGACTGGTTGGACTTACTATTTCGGACTAACTGGTTGACTTACTTAACTCGGACTGACTGGATTGACTTACTAATCGGACTGACTGGTTGACTTTACTAACTCCGGGCTGTTTGACTGACTTACTAACTCGGACTGACTCGCAACTTACTAACTCGACTGACTGGCGGACTCGACTGGTTGACTTACTAACTGACCCGGACTTGACGCGGGTGACTGACTTACTAATTCGGACTAACTGGTTGACTTACTAACTCGGACTGACTGGTTGACTTACTAACTCGGACTGACTGATTCACTTACTAACTTCGGACTGACTGGTTGACTTACTAACTCCGGACTGACTTACTAATTCGGATTAACTGGTGACTTACTAACTCTGACTGACTGACTTACTAACTCCAGACTGACTGATTGACTTACTAACTCGGACTGACTGATTGATTCTACTTACTCTCGACTAACTGGTTGACTTTACTAACTCCGGACTGACTGATTAACTTTACTAACTCAAACTGACTGGTTGAATTACTAACTCGGACTGATCGACTTACTAATTCGGACTAACTGGTTGACTTACTAACTCGGACTGAATTGGCTTACTAACTCGAACTGACTGATTGATTTACTAACTCGGACTGACTGATTGACTTACTAACTCGGACTGACTGGTTGACTTACTAACTCGGACTGACTGGTTGACTTACTATTTCGGACTAACTGGTTGACTTACTAACTCAGGACTAACTGGTTGACTTACTAACTCGGACTAAGTGGTTGACTTACTAACTCGGACTGAATGATTGACTTACTAACTCGGACTGACTCACTAACAGACTGATTGACTTTACTAGAATCGGACTGACTCACTAACTTACTGACTGACTGGCTCCAACTGACAAAACTGATTGACTGGCTCAAAAATACTAAAATACTAATTCTGTGTGAGACTGACTCACTAACTCTGGCTAACTCACTCACTAACTCTTACTGACGGACTGACTCCAACTTGGCTGGACTCTAACTGACTAACTGCACAACTGCAGCTCACTCACAAAGTGAGTGTGAGTTATCGAAAACTCTATGGACCAGTAATGAATGTATGGTAATGTTAAATTATGAGAAATCTGCTGCACTGGCCATTACTAAATATTGAAACTCAATGGACCAATAATGAATGTATACTAATGTTAAATTATTATGAAATCTGCTGCACTGACCGTACTAAATATCAAAACTCTATGGACCAATAATGAATGTATACTAATGTTAAATTGTATGAAATCTGCTGCACTGACCGTACTAAAATCAAAACTCTATGGACAATTAATGAATGTATACTAATGTTAAATTATGAAATCTGCTGCACTGACCGTACTAAATATCGAAACTCTATAGACAATTAGTGAATGTATGCTTTTATGTTAAAGTGCCAAATCCTGCTGCACTGGCCATTACTAAATATCGAAACTCCTATGGACCAATAATAGATGCATGCTAATGTTAAAAAAATTATAGAAATCTGCTGCGCTGGCCATTACTAAATATCGAAACTCTATGGACCAATAATGAATGTATGCTAATGTTAAAATTGCTTAAGAATCTGCTGCACTGACCGTACTAAACATCGAAACTCTATGGACCAATAATGAATGTATGCTAATGTTAAAATTATGGGAAATCTGCTGCACTGACTGTATTTTTAAATATCGGAAACTCTAGCGGACTAATAACGAACGTATACTAATGTTAAATTATAAAGAAATCTACAGCACTGACCGGTAATTTAATATCGAAACTCTATGGACCAATAATGAATGTATACTTAATCGTTAAATTATGAAATCTGCTTGCACTGACCGTACTAAGTGCGAGCAAATATCAGAACTTTATGGACCAAATGATGCACGTTTACCCATGTTTAAGTAATGAAACGTAACGAGAAATTCTGTTGGACCGTGTCTATGTACCATGGACCGATGGCCTACACGTAAACTTCCAAATAAACAATAAACAAATAATCAATAAGCACCCTATTATCCAACCCACCGTCCATCCCGCAGTCCCTCAATCACAGACATTCACTCCACACATCCAGCTTCAAATTCAGACAAGACTAAATATAACCCAAATCATTTTCTGTGAGATACATTATCGTTAGCAAACACTATAAACAAAATGGTAATAGGCGTAAGTTACATACAGCTGGAGCACCTGTAACACTTCATTTTTTTCTTTTTAATATAATATGAGTTGTATATAAATACATGGCTGGATGTCATTTTTTCTTTATCAATGAATGTATATTACGTAATTACATTTCTTATGTAACTCAATTGGCGACACTTAAATATAGTATTTTCTGCCTGTATGTCTGTCTGTGTATAAATTTAACATACTGTATAAAAAAAACATACAAACATTTTGACAAAATTTAAGAAAACAATGCCATACTTACCAGTGGTTTCTCTTGCACGCTGTTATTTGTCAATGACGGTCGCCCCTCCTTATACATACCTTATTAAGTGTCGTATTGTGGTTGAGGAGGTGACAAAACATGTGTGTTTTAATTTACATCCTTTTCAGAATTTCAAAAACCCAATTGCATCAGAATACAGAAATCAATAATATCACACCCGAACTCCCTGTTCGAGATAGGTGTCGCCTGATCGTTTATTTGCTGTGTTTGGTTGTGGTTTAACATACACACTCTGTATCTCTGCATCCTTGTACATTGCATAATCCGTGCTGTCTATTTCGTTTGTTTGTTTGTTGCTTGGTTTAACGACAAAACATCCAACAACTGTACCATCTGTACCAAGCATTTGGCCGGAAGGGCTCGCAACTATTAAAACACTCAGCAGCAATGTTCCAGTCTGTAGAACATTCACGCCACGACAATCCAGTGATCAACAGCATGAGCATCAATCTACACAACTGGGATACGATGACGTAATGTCAACGAAGTCAGCAAGCCTGGCCACCCGATCTCCGTTAGTCGCTTTTTACAAGCGTAAGGTTACTGAAGATCAATTCTGCCCCGATCTTCCGGGGTCGATCTCAGGTTGAATGATTTGAGGAATGTCGCTTGTACATCTGTAGCAAGTTGGAAAAAAATGATACTATCCCAGAGACAATATATATATATATAGCGAAAAAAATAATAATCATTCAAAAAATAAATAAGTAACTTTAAAAACCATGACACAAAACCATTTATTTTTATAATCTTTTGAATCTACATTTGTGCTGTGAGCGGTTGGATAGCCAGTGGTTAAAGTGTTCGCTCGCAAAACCCATAAATTGTATTTATTTATACATTCATTCATTCATTCATTCATTCATTCATTCATTTATTTATTTTGTTTTACCATTCAGTTTATAATCACAGTAGTGTACTGGTCAACAGGTTCAGAGCGAATTCTCCAATATTAAAGCAAAATAACTGATTGTGATCTGAACTTTGTATGTATGCACTGCTGTAAAGTAAAATACAATAAGCAAAAAGAATCCATAGCAACATTTAACTAGTTAACTGTGTCTTTTGATATCAAATATATTACCACGAGTTGATAAAGTTCCAAATATTTTTACTTTTATCAACGAATGTTGATATATTTGATATCAGAAGACACGAGGTGAGATTCTATTTATCATCAAAAATCACTCTTCATTAGTTTTCAATGAAAAATATACATCTCTGAACACAGTACTGCCATTAGACTTGCAGTGCAGCGATGTCATAGCATTATGACGTCATCAAGTTCATGACGACATAGCATTGTCAGGGCTTGGTACAAAATCTACTGTCAAAATGATATCTCTGAGGTTTGATCTCACACAAGCAGTATCTCCTGTGGAACACAATTTTGGATGATGAACTCTGACGCTGGCTTCAAGCCATAAAAAGTACTTCTTCTGATCTGTAATAATGATGTTCAGTGGTGTTCACAAATAGTGGAAGGTACATTTGTCTAAAGAGTTAAATGAAAGAAAACCCAACATTTTTATAAAATCAGAAATAATAAGAAAAAATAGTGTCACACTTACCAGTCGGCTCCTCTTCGAAACTGTCCGTCCGTCGATGGTCTTCCTCTCTGATTTATATACGTTACCTTTTCGTGTGTATTGGTGAAAGGACAACAGGTGTTGTCGTGATACGTTCTCTTCAGATAACTGGTATTACCTTACTGAAAATCCTATCTTCACAGCTCAGGATATCGCTTCATGTTCAGTGGGTAGTTTAGTTAGCTAGATTCACCATCTGGTTACGATGTGTGGAGCCCATTTCTGCTGTCCCCGATTATTTTGTTGTATATTTCTAAACGCTGTTAAAACAATACTCGCTCACGTTGGTCCTGGAAGGGGTGGGGTCACTTTGAGTTGACTTAATAACATAGTATATGAATTATCTATGCATCACAAACTTGCATGGACTACAGCGCTTTTGGATTGAGCGTTCATAAAATGTACTGTAGAAACGTTAGTAATAATAGACACATATTCAGATTTTGTTATAAGTAAAAATTGCCATGATGCATCCGGAATATCATTTATAGATAGAATAAGCTGATGACAAAGTAGTAAGAATATATTCTAAAATCTCGTGATGAAGAAGTTGACATGCAATTCAAGATTATTCGATGGATTGCAAAATATGGTTTACACTGTGTTTTTACTTCTTCTTTTTTTATACTTTTTTAATTTATTATCCTTTTGAGAAAAATGTGCTTGTCATGGGGTTGAAAACATTTACTACTCGTTTGAGCGTGCTTGTCTGTTTGTTGTTTAACGTTACATCCAGCAATATTCCAGCTATATGGTCTGTAAATGGTCCAGAATGGTGTCTGGACCAGACAATCCAGTGTTTGAAATCATGAACACCGATTGCGATAACATGTGTCAACACCTGACCACCCGATTTAATTAATAGTCTCGAACGCAAAACAATGTAGGGGTTAATATCATTACCCAGAATCCCGCTGGGCACATTCATTAATTGATTACGTTTGGTTCGTCGATAATATGGCGGAAAACTGTAGTCAGAACCCGCCCCATCTAATAGTGAACGAGTGAATTTATTTTTACGCCGCTTTTTTATCACAATTGCAGCAATATACCGACGAGGGATCTCAGCCGTCCCTAATAGAATCAAAAGCAGAAGCAAATAAAAAAAATAAAAACAACAATTAACACACAAAATAAATAAATAAAGTAAATAAAAAAAAATTAAAACTCGCAAATCCGTAATTTCCCCTAACCCCGGCAATGTTGTTGATAAAATGATAATGCTGACGATGTTTGGCGTGTGCATCCTTGTACAAGGTGTGCTTCACTGATTGCTTGATAACGCTGCAGGTGTTCTGTTTCACCTGCGTTCCACTGAGTCACAGATTTCATATTAAACATATAGCACGTCAGGTGATTTTGTTCTATCCACATCCAGCTATACTGTGGCAGCATAAATGGTCAATTTGAATTGTTAGAGACGTGCGATAATTATTTCACTCCACCAAATATATCAGAATGAAATTAATGGTCAGTTTGATTTGTTAGAGACGTGAGGGGATTTTTTCAACACAGGTAAACCACAACAAAATTAATGATCAATTTAAATTATCAGAGACAAGAGATGATTATTTTTTCAATTTACATCCTGGTATACCATGACGAAATCTATGGTCAATTAGAAAATTCAGAGTAATTTCTATTTTTTACACTTACCTGCATCACAACAAATGCATTTTCCTTCTAGTTCACTAGAAGCCTATGTTCCACTGACTAAAACATTTTATTACAATAGTATCTGTTATTTATGTCCATTGCGAATGACCATAAACTCATCATTCCTTTGCAAAATAACCAGACATTGCCCGAGTAAGGGGGGAGGCCAGGTTAGTATAACAAATAAGAAATCACTATGAATTTACTATTCTTTTAACTTAGACTGCTTCACAACAAATGCATATTAATACCACAGCTCGGAAGTAGGAACTGATGATATAATGCACAGTGCAAAATTCACACGACCTCGGAATAAAATGAACCATATCAAATTACAGATACACCACGACAGATACACAGGGGTACCCTCGGGCTTCCTCCTATAGGACAGAGCAGGTAACGCTAGACGCCCAGTGGCGCCTGGGCTGTGTGAGCTGTCAGCGCAAGGCGAGTCACAGACTGCGTGACCTAACAGGGATCGTACATGCTCAAGTTTAGGCATGTTGATTTCCATTCTCTATAAACCACCGAATACAATATACATAAACAAAATACACTGCCACAGAGTTTGTTTACTTTACAAAGTGAACGACAAACGCTGTTACTGGAAAGTGTCAAGTCTGGCAAGACTTCGTGATCTGACCCGTGTGTTGAGCAAAGGCTAGGGATCCCAGCGAAGACAGTCCATCCACATCCTGCGCAGCAAGATCCCGAAGGTAATGGTTAGCGTAGGTGGTGTCTCCAGCCGAGAAACAGCCTCTCATGATGTCCGACACAGAGATGTTAGCATGCAAGACCATGGTTGCCGCAACAGCTTGAACCTCATGAGGGTTGGACCGAGACGGCGGCAGAAGTCCAGCTATCTTATGAGCCCCCAACATACAGGATAGGACCCAATACACAATCTTGTTCTTCTTCCGACCATAACGCGTTGATGTCGAGCCGTCCAAATGAGCGCCCCACCCTTGGAGTGAGTGAGTGAGTTAAAATTTTACATCGCATCGGCAATATTACAGCCATATAGCCCCACCCTTGGAAGGATGTGTCTACGAAAGATGGTGCGTAGACTCGAATGGCATCAGGGAGACGCCACATTCAGTGGTTGGGGTCAACATTCTAGGTGCTGTTGAAGATTGGGGACAAGGATCCAGATGTAAAGGTCCTTGAGACCGACCCACAGTCAAGTGGGGTGGTCTGAACATCAATCGTCCTCGGCACGTCAGATAGGCATTGCCACCTCCTGAGGGAGGTGCAAAGCGCCTGTTGGATCATGGTTGGTAGGCGTGAAGCCTCTCTTGGAGACAACCGAGGTCCATCCAGAAGTGACCCTCGATGAAAACGAGTGACTGACAAGGATTGAGGTCCGACTTGTCCAAGTTGACGAGCCATCCCAATCAATCAAAAAGACTGATGACGAAGTCTCTCTGTCTGACAAGCAACCGTAGACGAAGTCGGACTTAGGACTTCAACTGAGTCCTTGACCACAAGCAACTGAAATAGTGACACATCCTGAAGCTGCTTGTCTGGCGCTACGGGTGTCTCTGTTGGCCGAGTGGTCAGCGGTGGACACACCTTGAGCGGAAGTTGGTACAGTGCATCTAAAATGGAGAGGTTGTCTAAACTGTGACACCAGTTGGGTATGAACGTTGACAGACGAACATGATCCCTGGACCTGGAGGGGCTAAAAGTAGGCCTGTTAGGAGTTGCTGACAGCACAACCTTGCGGGAAAGATTCTCAGCTGTTTTTGTTGTGAGGTCGAACCACTGCACCTGATCGTACTTGGCCCTGAAGTCCGCAATTGACACGGACAAAAACTGATCTGAAGCTGAGGATGCACAGAAAGTTCTGTCTTTAGACGATCAAGAAGCTTCGCATCGCCCGGACCTATGGACCAAGAGAATTGATGCGACCAAGTTCTGATAACTGGCTCTGGTCCAAATGTTGGAGGCACTCAGCTATCTGGCACTGATCAGTAGAATGGCGCTGATCAAATGCCGATGCGAAGCCTGGTGCTGGTATGACAACTGTCGCTCAGGTGATGCCTGGCGCTGATCTGAAGGCTGCCACCAATCTGATCTTCTCCACAGTCACCGCGAAGTCCACTGACCTATGAGAGGGTAGCGCAAATCGTGGAAGATTCCCTAATGCCGGGGTCAGCATTATAAGTTCACCACGAGATCTTCTAAAAAGCTCTAAGTGTGACTTGGAGTAAATCTGCTATGACCTGGATCTCCTCTGAAGATGGAACACTGGGAGGAGTATCCAGAACCTCCTCGCCAGAAGCACTATCCAGAGAGGCGCCGTGGAGACAGGCGGGCGACCACTGGAGTGGCATACGCTCATCTTCATCCTCAAAGTTGTGCTCCAAGCAGATGATGGGAGTCGAAGAGGAGTCAGCAATCAAAGACTGAAGCCAAGGTTTAGGTGGCGCTGACAAACAAAACACCCGCGCTGTGGTGGTGTCCAGCTGCCTCTGAAAACCCACAGACCATCTATCCAACATGGCCTCGATATCTATAAAAAAAATCTCTCAAAGTCTTGAAGACCATTGCTGTCGACCTGGGAAGTGGCGACCGGTGACAGTTGACGACTGGCGCTGGACGAACGGCGCCTGGCTCTAGATGAACAAGTGAAGACCTTGAACAGTAGTGGTGCATAAAGCTTGAGCAGCGTCTGGCACTACGATATCTGGCACTACAATGTCTGGCACTACGATGTCTAGCATTACGATGTCTGGCACTACGATATCCGGCACTACGATGTCCGGCACTACGATGTCCGGCACTACGATGTCTAGCACTATGATGTCCGGCACTATGATGTCTGGCACTACGATGTCTGGCACTATGATGTCCGGCACTACGATGTCCGGGACTACGATGTCTGGCACTACGATGTCCGGGACTACGATGTCCGGCACTGCTATGTCCGGGACTACGATGTCTGGCACTACGATGTCTGGCACTACGATGTCCGGCACTACGATGTCTGGCACTACGATGTCTGGCATTGCGATGTTCGGCATTTTGATGTCTGGCACTACGATGTCCGGCACTACGATGTCCGGGACTACGATGTCTGGCACTACGATGTCTGGCACTACGATGTCCGGGACTACGATGTCCAGCACTACGATGTCCGGCACTACGATGTCTGGCACTACGATGTCTGGCACTACGATGTCTGGCACTACGATGTCCGGCACTACGATGTCCGGCACTACGATGTCTGGCACTACGATGTCCGGCACTACGATGTCTGGCACTACGATGTCCGGCACTACGATGTCCGGCACTACGATGTCTGGCACTGTTGGATATTATATTTCTTATCTGCCATCGTTATTGTAAGAATTTTCATAACATTTATTCTACAGAAACACTTCTGGGGTAACGGGTAAATGAAAGCATATTTAAATTAAACTCCCCTGTGCCTTCACTCCGTTGAACCGGAAGATGGCAGGGGTAATGGAGGCGAAGAACGATTTAACATACCACAAGTGGCGCTTAAAATGTTGAATTAAATATATTGTAATCTGAAAGCACAACTCTGTGAAGACATGGGTGTCTACCTTTGATGATGGCGATATTTTATTTTGACATTAAAAATATTTTATGAACCGAAGCGAGGGAGGCAGTTGCCAACCTTTGCTCGCTTCGCTCGCATATGGGAAGACTGGTTAGTTTTCTCTTTGATGCGCAACCCCATTTGCCTGTCACTAATCAAACACGCAACGTGACAGAAAACACGAATCTAATATCAAAATATAGTTGTTCAACAATCCAAATTGATTCAACAATCCAGCCTCAATGAAACACAAAATAGGACCAATGAAAGAGTTAACACTGAAATAATATCAGAGAAAATCGTAAACACAGCCTCATAGCAAAAATCTTTGAATAAGGAATGATGATATTCCGGTCATGCGCAGTGCACACAAATGACAGATTACTACTATTGAAATAACACTTTTTAGTCAGTGGAACATAAAATAGGTTTTTAGTGAACTAGAAGGAAAATGCATTTGTTGTGCAGCAGAATAAGTTACAAGAATACATTGTTAGAGACGAGAATTGATTTTTTCAATCCTCCTCTTGATTTACCATGATGAAATTAATGGTCAATTTGAGTTAAAGACGTTTGGTGACTTTGTGTTACAAATATGGTGTACGTGTTCCCAATCAGGTGTGTACTTTCTTTTTCACTTCAGTAGATTAACTGACGGAATAATGCTAATAATACTTAAATTGCCATGCCGAGTTGTTAACAGTACTGAACAATAGGTAATACTACGTAGTATAATTAACTGGTATGGCAAGAAGGAATATGATCATAATGCCCTTACAGTCTTTGTGCCCTGATGTTATAGGTCACTGTGCCCTGATGAAGTGGGTCAATGTGCCCTGACGGAGTGGGTCATTGTGCCCTGGTCGCATGGGCCATTGTACCCTGACGTAGTGGGAGATCATGCCATGATGGCGTGGTTGACTGTGCCCTAATGGCGTGGGTCATTGTACTTTGGTGGCGTGGGCCATTGTGCCCTGACGGAGAGGATCGCGGTGCCGTGACGTAATGGGTCATTGTGCCCTGATGGCGTGGTCCATTGTGCCCTGATAGCATAGGTCATTGTGCCCTAATGGCGTGGTTAATTGTACCCTGGTGACGTGGATTATTGTGCCCTGATGTCGTGGATCATTATGCCCTGATGGCGTGGTACATTGTGCCCTGATGGCGTGGGTCATTATGCCCTGATGGCGTGGATCATTGTGCCCTGATGGCGTGGTCCCTTGTGCCCTGATAGCATAGGTCATTGTGCCCTAATGGCGTGGGTCATTGTGCCCTGGTGGCGTGGGTAATTAATTGTGCCCTGGTAATTGGGTCACTGTGCCCAGATGTAATGGGTTAATGTGCCCTGGTGACGTGGGTCATTGTGCCCTGTTGACGTGGTCTAATGTGCCCTTAAAAGGTGGCCCATTGTGCCCTTAAAAGGTGGCCCATTGTGCCCTGATGGCGTGGGTCACTGTGCCCTGATGACGTGGTCCATTTTGCCCTGATGGCGTGGGTTATTAATTGTGCCCTGGTAATTGGGTCAATGTTCCCTGATGTAATGGGTTAATGTGCCCTGGTGATGTGGGTCATTGTACCCTGATGGCGTGGATAATTGTAGCAATGTGGCGTGGGTCATTCTGGCATGTTGAATGAGCATATGTGCCCTGATGGCGTGGATCATTGTACCCTTGTCGCGTGGGTCATTCTGGCATGATGTAAAGAGTCAATGTGCCCTGATGGCGTGGGCAATTGTGCCATGGTAATGTGAGTCAATGTGCCGTGATGTAATGGGTCCATGTGCCCTGGTGGCATGGATTATTGTGCTCTGACGGAGAGGGTTCAATTTGACCAGATGGCGTAGAGCACTGTGCCCTTATGGCGGGTGTCAACTTGCCCTTTGTCGTGGGCCAATTTGCCCTGGTTGCGGGGGTTCTTTTGCCATGATGGAGTGGGGCTTTGTGTCCTGATGGCATGGGTCATTGTGCCTGTTGACGTTGTCCATTGTGCCCTGATGGCGTGGGTAATTAATTTTGCCCCGTTGGTGTGGGTAATTAATTTTGCCCTGGTGGTGTGGGTCAATGTGCCGTGATGTAATGGGTCAATGTGCCCTGATGGCTTTTGTCACTGTGCCCTGATGGCATGGGTTATTGTGCCCTGGCGGAGATGGTTCAGTTTGACCTGATGGCGTAGGCCATTTGCCCTTATGGCAGTTGTCAATTTGCCCTTTAGCGTGGGCCAATTTGCCCTGGTGGCGGGGGATCTTTCGCCATGGGTCGTGCTCTGATGGCGCGGGTCATTGCGCCCTGATGGCGAGTGCCAATGTACCCTGACGCAGTGAGTCATTGTGCCCTGATGTTATGGGTCAGTGTGCCCTGATGGCGTGGGTCAGTGTGTCCTGATGGCGTGGGTCAGTGTGCCCTAATGGTGTGGGTCATTGAGCCCAAATGGCGTGGGTCATTGTGCACTGATGGTGTGGGTCAGAGTGCCCTGATGGTGTGGGCCAGTGTGCCCTGATGGCGTGGGTCATTGTGCCCTGATGGCGTGGGTCATTGTGCCCTGATGGTGTGGGTCAGTGTGTCCTGATGGCGTGGGTCAGTGTGCCCTAATGGTGTGGGTCATTGAGCCCAAATGGCGTGGGTCATTGTGCACTGATGGTGTGGGTCAGAGTGCCCTGATGGTGTGGGCCAGTGTGCCCTGATGGCGTGGGTCATTGTGCCCTGATGGCGTGGGTCATTGTGCCGTGTGGGCCTCACGGAGTGACCTGATGGTGTTAGTGACTGCTCGTTGTTTTGTCATATACCTGGTCGGACTTACTTGAACGCTGTGAATACTCCAGAGTGCCGCGATAAAACAACATCCACACGCAATCCCAAATCCTTACATTAATGAAATTGTATACACATTTTCCATAATGGAAAACTATTAAGTATTGGCATTTGCTGTAAATATAACAGAAAACGTTTCAGTCTTGCTAAATTTATTTGTCAGTCTGGTTGGGTAGCGTCTGAAATAAAATAAGAACCTATTACTCATGTGACTTGTTATGTGAGAATTACAGACACGTCTCTCTGTAAAAGTCTGCAAACCAGATCGAGTGATTCTGCACCACTTTCTTCAAGCCAGTGATTGATACAGCATAAACAACTTTCTTCGCAGTTGTGATCTCTCTCTCTGAGATATAGATTTGACTCTCTCTCTCTCTCTCTCTCTCTCTCTCTCTCTCTCTCTCTCTCTCTCTCTCTCTCTCTCTGTCTCTCTGTCTCTCTCTCTGTCTCTCTCTCTGTCTGTCTCTCTCTCTCTCTCTCTCTCTCTCTCTCTCTGTGTCTCTCTGTCTCTGTCTGTCTGTCTGTCTCTCTCTCTGTGTCCCTCTCTCTCTGTCTGTCTCTCTCTCTCTCTCTCTCTCTCTCTCTCTCTCTCTCTCTCTCTCTCTCTGTCTCTCTCTCTCTCTGTCTGTCTGTCTGTCTGTCTCTCTCTCTCCCTCTCTCTCTTTGGTGTAACCTGCCGTGATAAGAATGGAGTAAAATCCAAATCAAACTCCAACCTACTCCAGTACCTACCATTGTCCGCCATATCTCCGTCTTCAGTTGCTGCGAGTTGCCTCCTCCAACACCATCCTGCCACACTGACAGTGGTTGCTGTTTCTCTTGTGAGGCACTTGTGCTTGAAACAAAGACAGACGTAGTAGTAGTAGTAGTAGTAGTAGTAGTAGTAGTAGTAGTAGAAATATGGGTAGTAGTAGTAGTAGTAGTAGTAGGAATAGTAGTAGTAGTAGTAGTAGTAGTAGAAGTAGTAGTAGTAGTAGTAGTAGTAGTAGTAGTAGTAGTAATAGTAGTAGTAGTATCAGTGGTAGTAGTTGTAATAGTTGTAGTAATGGTAGTAGTTGTAGTGGTAGTACAGTAAATAATAGAGTCTGAACCAGACAATCCAGTGATCAACAGCATAGGCATCGATCTACGCAATGGGGATACAATGACAAGTGTCAACCAAGTCATCATCATCAGTGAAATTTATCACCACTGTATTCGCTTAACTAAATCCAGAATATGTAGTTTCCACGGCAACCAAATATGGAACCATCATTTTATATATTTCTTGAAGGGGAAATGCTCCATGTTTCCATTGACTGTTCTAAATTTCTTAAAGCAGAAACATATTATCTGAAAACTTCCACATGGCACTGTCAAGTTTGAAGTTAATATTGAACAGGGTTTTTTAAGAATATTTTCTGACTCTGGTGGTCTTCGCTATGACAGGATGAAACGATATGCATTCAGCCAATGTTAGCTGGAAGAGACTATTAATACGGTTCATAAAAGCTCTTTCATTTATTTAAAAAAAATATAGTTCGTGAAAAGATAAAATATATACTAATTGGAGCCTTAATTCGTAGTGCATATAGTGCATATATACTACGCATCAAAAGTTTAGACTCACTAGCGTAAATGTAGCCACTTACTTAAGTCAACTGTTCTAAACTAGATTTTGCAAAATTTTCCATTCTGTTTAAAGGTACTGTTTACACATGAATTGATGTATTGTAAAAAACATTTGTAACGTTGATAAAGTTATTGTCATAGGTTCAATAAATGATGAAATTCAGTGAAAATAGGATAATTCTTAACAAAGTTTTACATTGAAACGCAGCAGTTCACATGCAAGATATTTGCAGTTCATCTGCATAAGGTTTGCAGTTGGTTCCCCCAAGTTAGTGGAGAAACCAATCTTCGATGTAAATATATATATATATATATATATAGTAACGAGCAGAAAAAATGCGATTAAAGATTTTTTTTGTAGACTCGATCCTACTATCAAAAAAGCCGAAATACATTGTTTCTAGCCGCCAGTAGCTTGCCTCATTGGTATGGAATTATCTCCCTTGGGTTCGGGGGGATGGCTTGATCACGTGACCTCGTTGCTAGCAGACGATACCGAAGCTTTGCCATGACGTTACAAAACAACAGAAATCGACTCTTGGCATATTATGAAGCAGGTATTACATCCGTCACTAGATTTGTGAAATTGGCGGGACTGCATCGGGCCTCTGTTTACCGAAATTTGAAGAAATTTGACGCAGGGCTAGGGACAGAGCGACAGGCTGGATCGGGACATCGTGCTACTCTTGGGGCAAATGACTGACGACGTATCGCGCGTCTCGCGGTGGCATACCCAAACTGGTCTGCAAAACAGCTTGCTGTGAAGGCGTCAAGTCAAGGAACCCCTAAGGTATCAGAGTGGATGTATGAAAAATATAACTGAATTTATCAGTAAATAAATTTTGAATTTACGTCTGTGAAAAGTCACATTTGTTCTTCTCGTTACTGTACATAACATATAGTGAGTGCTTTAGGTGAGTCTAAACTTTTGATGGATAGTATAGTATCTACGACAACCCACATTGGCTATGTCATTCTAAACATATTTCTTGAACATTGAAGACAGTAGGTTAAACATTGAAGCTGTGTTGAAATTTTAAAATATTATGATCAAACGATTTGACATTTCAACTGCAAAAGCTATACTGAAAGGCAAAAGAAACGTTTCAGGCATAAATTGCCGGCTTGAATATATAGCTAGGTTAACTTGAGATCAACGACAACATTGGACGTCTACACGCTGGTCAACGCGCTCGAGTCATTGCTAATGACCTCAGTTGCAGTACGAACGATAGAACGTCTTAGACAGCGATACAACGCTACCAACAGCACTGATGACCGTCCACGTAGTGGTCGACCTCGTCATATCGTCCATCAACATCTCTCGTTAACCTAGCTGCTGTGTTCACAAAACAAGTGAACGATTGCCATTCAAGCCGGCAAATTATTCCCGAATGCATGCATGATGCACGTGCATCTCGATTACAATATTGTGTTTGTGCGAACTCTTCCCTTTCCACAAACAAAAAACATTCCTCAAACAATGCTTTATTGGGCAAAACAGGCTATACGACCACGATTGATGTTTTCCTCAAACTTACTTCTGGTGTATCTTTAAAAAAATAGGTTCAAATTCTTCATTGATACTTAAATGTCATTTCCAATATTACGACGGATTTTTTTGCCTTTCAGTATATATTAAAGCACGTAGCATATTATATTGAAATTTCATCATAATACCGTACAGTTTCAAATGACTTTTTAAAATTTTTGAACAACGTTTCTTCCAGAAAGAACATTTTATGGCCCTGCTGGTTAGCCGTAGGTACACTATCCGACAATCGGTACCTACCTGCACGCTCTACAGCTTCCAACAACTGCTCCGTGCCAACGAGACCGTCACCTGAATACAGCAGAAATTATTTAAATGAAATGTTTTTTATGGTTTAAAGGAGGAAGATTCAACTTCAGATAAATTCAAATAAGATCATAATGGTTAGCTCAGAATTTGTCTGGTTCGTGACATTAAAATCAAGAACCATGCAGAATCCCCTTTCTGGACGCGAACAGAAGAACCTAAATTCCAGAATCGATTACTGTCACGAGCAAGCCACCATTTACTCATGAAACAGAAGATCGTTTACGCAGCAAAGCATCGTGTAATTTGATTGGATGTCTAATTTTAGTGTCGTTTTCAACGAGGTTGTAAACACTGGGTACAGGGTATTTGTAAAAATAAACAAGGGCACAATACGCCAGAAAATCGACAAGGTGATATAAGTCTAGAAGAGAGGATGGTTGTTGACTCTTTATCGAAAAGAAAAGAAAAACACGAATCACATTACGAGTCGCCATTACGGTTTTGTTAAAATGTGCAACTTCGAAGTGGAAATAAAAATTATACAATCGAAATCGAGGTGAAATTATCTTTACAACATATTTACGTTTGTTCATTGAGTTTCGCATGAACTCCTCCAGAAGTGGATCATCTTCATCAACGTCAATCAAGGTAGAAACATCACGTTTTCCCAAACGTTTGGATTTAACGACATCCCTCAGCAGTTTGACGATGTCCTCCTGAATCGTGTTGCAATTACAGTTGTTGGTGTTGTGAGTTGTCTTTCGCACGTTGTGGCTCCGGCGCCGACGCCTACGGCCCCATAACCATCCTTCGCCTTCCTCCGGGGTGAGCATCAGCACCACCAGCAGCAGAACCAGTGTTGGACGCAACATCATCATGCAATAAACTGTATATCGACCATTTTATTTATTTATTTGTTTGCTAGTTTGCTGGCGGGAGTGTTTGTTCGTCCCTTAGGAAAGTGACTTTAATACAGCGATAAAAATAAATAATAGTATGATAATTATAATGATAGTAATATACTAATGTCCAAGAGAAACAATACCAAACATTTTTCAATATATTTTTTAATCAAGTTTTCCTTTTTGTATGACAACATACTTGAGCATTTCCCATGTTCCGAACCAAACATATTAGATCTAAAATTCTGGGAACATTTGATAAACTGAGAAACAAAATGCGCACTTTGCCAATAAACTGTATACAGATCATTGCATGCATTCATTCATTCATTCATTCATTCATCTATTATTTATCCATCTATACTGAACCGCAAAAGAAACGCCCCACCGATAGAGTTTTTCACGCCTTAATTCGCTCTAATTAACAATCAAAAAGGAGGTGTGAGTTCAAACTTGACAATTATGGTTAACACATTTTCGGGAATCACATTTAGAGTTCACACAAACAAAATCACCAAAATTGGTAACATTAAGATACCTCAAAGTCAGTATCGTGTGTGGCCTCTTTGGGTATCGATGACGGCGTTGCTTCGTCTGTACATGGAATGAATTAGGCGGTCGATGAAGATCATTGGCACTTGGGTCCAGACTCTGCGAAATGCCTGGTCGAGTCCAGCCGCAGTTGTCGGCCTTGGTTGGAGGTTATTCAGTCTCCTGTGAGTCTCGTACCAAAGGTGTTCCATTGGACGTAAATTTGCACTGGGTGCACGCTATCGTAGGCTTTGGATGCCATGTTGTCTTAGGAAGTCCAATGTTGCTCTGGCAGTGTGGGCACGAGCGTTGTCTTGCTGGAAGATGTGATTTCTGTAACGTCCAAAATGAGGTACAACGTGGGGTCTTATGACTTGGTCATTATAGCCTGCAGCTGTTACGTCATTTCCTCATCCTGGACCAAGATTCTGGAACACCATGGGGCCAAGTCCCTGTTTCGGACCGATTGCACCCAACAACATGATGATTGGACCACCCCACGAGTCTCTTTCAACAGTACACTATTCTGAAAACTGTTCGCCTTCGCCATACATTCACTCTGCCATCGGCTGTGGAAACACAATGTCGGCTTTCATGAGAAGAAAGCACAGTTCTCCATTGTCCACAACGCCATTTTGGTGAGGAGAGTACCACGATATGGTCTGTGACAGCAGAGGTTTCTTCCGCGCAAACGTCAACGCACTTTATAGCTAAAATTCATGGAATTATCATGAAACGGTACTCCCATTATCAGAAATTTGCGGGCCGCTGCAAATGATATTGGACCGCTCAACCTTAACGACGGGCCACTATCAGTTCTGTTGTCAAGTGACGTCATAGTGGGTGCGTTGGCTTACGGTTCATTCGACATTGGCTTTGGACTGGCAGATATTCTGGGTCAAACAAGTCAAAGGAACCCGAATTCCCGCTTTAAAAAGCGGTAATATTGGCTTTCTTCTTGGTGCTAACCTCAACAATTGCACTATTAACGTTGTTGTTGGACCAAAACCGAACACTGACATAGTTTGACATGTTGCAGGCAATGGTTTTGTCAAAGGCCAAGGTCGAATATCGTCACTTTCTGTTGTGACTTCACTTGAATTGTTCGATGACGTAATTGCATTCGGGCAGTCAACCTCATCAGAAGTTTTTTTTAGCAAACTTACAGTCACATTCCTTCATTGTTTCCTTTTTCTTTTCAACACAAATTCCATGAATTTTAGCAATAATAACGGTAATGTTATTTTTGAGGGCATTATCATTTGCAGAAGCCCTCGGTCTTTTTTCAACTGCCATCCTTCGTCGGGCAGTTAATGGAAGAGCTCGGGCTTCTGCAAATGATAATGCCCTCAAAAATAGCATTACCCTTATAGTATCGGCACTGATGGGTCTGTTGTGAGTCCAAATAGACTGGCGTGCTGTTTCTGTTGCTATGGTGAAGCGATCCTGCAGATGGTTGCACACAATTTGTCGGTCTTGACGTTGTGGTGTTACTGCAGGTTTCCCACTGCGTGGACAGTCATGTTAGTGGCCTGATACCGCTCCTGCAGTCTGGCCAACTTGCAATCATCCCAAGGTTTGGCTCCTCTGATCTCTCGTAAGTCGCGGCATGGCGATTGTGTCAAAGCAAGAATGATTGCAGGCGATTGCATTAAAAGACATGTTAACAAACGGTACAATAATAACAAAAACACCAAAATTTTGCGTTTGGTTGTGAAAGGTGACGTTTCCTTTGCGGTAATTCCCTCTTTTATATATAATTTTTATTTATTTAGTATTTTGTAGCGGTACGCCTTTTTGATAGCGCTCCAGAGTTGCCTCCCTTGGCTTTATTATGTTTTGACTCCCGGTCGTATGCTCCACATGTTTCGCAGATGTTCTCAGTGGATAAAGAATTTTCAAGAATCTGTGTCAGTATATATAAGGCTGGTTGTTGTGTTGACACACACATGGAATTACACGGGACTTTGCATATCCCTTGAGTTGTGTACATCTTTGTGTACCGTCGTCATCTGTCTGCCATCATCTGACCTACATTCAAGATTGACAGTGCGAGCCTGAATGCTCTAATTGTAAACTACCTTCAATTAGAATATCTGCTCTTATTGTAAATGCCAAGACTAAATATTTCATGAGTTTAATAAAAATGGTATTTCACGGAAGCGAGTATGGTATTCTGTTTATTACCCTCTATCATAAATTGATAGAAACTGCCTACAGTGTGATGACTCTTAGCTTTCCGTTAGGGCATCCTCCCAAAATGCAGGCCCGTTAAGACAACACTTTTTATGCTTGGTTGCATCCGTGATTAGTAGGCTGTACCCTTGATTAAGAAAAATGGTACATTGTATCACCCATGTAATGAGTTTTAAAAAAATTGACTTTATTTATTTAATCAACAATATTTAAAAGCTGTAAAAAAATATTCATCGAGACGATCTGATAAGAATAATATTTTACCGGAAACATGGTATGTATATTTTAGAGATTCATTAAATCCTGTATCACGTGATGACTTTGACCAGGCGTGGGCTGCTTATATTGGAAACTATATTCCTGAACATAGTTATGAACATTATACTGATTGTGTAATTGATGAACTGTCTTATGATATAACAATAGCTGAAATTATATCTGCAATAGACGATGCAAAACTGAATAAATCACCAGGAGACGACGGTATTCCAATAGAATTTCTAAAGAAAATTAAGGATATGATTGCACCGTACCTTGCTTTATTGTTTTCACAAATATTATGTAAAGGTCATTTCCCAGCTGCATAGACTACTGTTATTATAATATCTATATATAAAACTGGAAGTAATAATGAGCCTGGTAACTATAGGGGCATATTCTTGTTGAACACTTTGTGTATTTTACTTACATCTATCATAAACAAGATGAGTAATACCTTTGTCAAGAATGAAGGTGTATTTGGTGAAAACCCGAGGTGGGGGGGGGACGAGCGTTTGGAAAACACCATTCAACAGTTGACAGCATATTCATTCTTCCATCTATTGTTCAAATGCATATAACTTGAAGAAAAGGCAGATTCTACTGTGCTTTCGTGGATTTCAAGAAAGCGTTCTACATGGTTAACCGAAATAAATTACTTCATCTTCTTTCAAGAAATGGTATCCATGGAAAAATATTTCGTGTTCTTCAACATTTATATATGACAACGTGAAGTCTGCTGTAGTTGTCGGCGAAGGGAGAAAACTATCTGATTATTTTGATTGTTACACTGGTGTTAGACAAGGATGTCCACTTAGTCCCTTGTTGTTCTCCATATTTATCAAGTGTGGACCATGCCATTCATTAATTAGGGGATGACCATTGTCACAAAGGTACTAGCATTGTGACGTCATAACTGTAAACCATTATGACGTCATACGTCTAGCGGTATTACACTCGTGTAATATTGCTGTAAAAATATTACACTGCACTTTTATTACCCATATGGGAAGGAGGACACAGGGTAGTTATTTTCCTGTAAGTCCCTAAGGAGGTTACGCCTTTTGGTGAACGTTGATTGGCTGATTCCAATGAAATGAAGCCGCATTATAGGTACAACTGCAGTATTCATTTTAGCGTATTTTAAATCGAAAACTGATATGTGTAATAAACACAATAACAAACACATGTCGGGAAATGACAGATTATCTTTCTTTCATTCGCCAAAGCTCGAGAATTACGTAAGTGATATAAATCTGTCATTCCCCGTCACTTGTTAGTTATTGTCAAAATCTTCCACGGGCGAGTAATAACCATATACATCAATATCGCTTGCCAGCCCTATTACATATTAATGCCAGCCCACATTTAAGAAATACAGTTCGCTCTACCACCATGTATAGTGTAATAAAACACACTTTCGCCCTGAACTATTATAGTTAAAGTACGATGACGCTTGCGTCCGAGTGCTTTAACGTTATAATAGTTCAGGGCGAAAGTGTGCTTTATTACACTATACATGGTGGTAGAGCGAACTGTATTTCTTTTCTAAGATGCCAAATTTAATACTTTCTAAAGATAATTACGATTAATTTTTAGGCAGAAAACAAACGACGGTGTCGGTGACCTAAATTAAGAATCCTCGCACAGGGCTAACTGGCGCGCTGTTCGATTGATGTGTCTGCCCCCCTACGTTAAGACGAACGTTACCAGAAAAAACCCAAATGATAACAGTTTGATGACGGTTTACGTTCGGATTAAATATCTTCTCTGAATTATTTTAATTACATCTGTCATTAACGCAAACCATATGGGGCAATATGAACGTCGCATTTCTACTACCAACGTAAGTTTAGATCAGTACATCCAGATGAAGCTGAGTAGTCAAGCGACATTCCACGATTGCATTGTGGGAATGTAAACATTGCGAACGTTACCGTGTCGCTGAAAACTTGTGAGTCGAATTGACACATTTTAACCGTCGTAAAACACAAACGTAATGTTTCCACCAGTGATGTTAGCTGCGTGAAGCAACTGCAAACCAAGAAACGGGATGCAACGGAGTAGTTTACTGTAGGAGGCTGTACGAGGCGATGACAACTGACATGCATCGTGAAGTCGCTTACATTGTGACGTAATGTAAAATGGTTCGATTACGAGGGGGCACACTAGAATGGCGCAGTGACGGGATAACGTCATTTAATTGTTACGTCATCAAAAAACTATACTTTTATTGTCTGAAAATGTTTGTTTTTTTCGATTGTTCTAACCGCTAGGCATCTTAGAATACCACAAAACAATCTAGCTGTCGGTTATTCGGTCATTCGGGCAGACAATCGACTCAAAACTAAATGAAAAAAGTCAGTGTTTATTTTGCCAGGTTAGAATTGAACTAACATACTGTAAATTTCAATGTAGAGCAAGGTTACCTGTAAATTTAAATCTCTTTGTGATATTGCTGGAATATTGCTAAAAGACGACGTAAAACCATATTCACTCACTGTAAATTTAAACGCGCTCCATTGTTCAACAAAGAAAACAGATTCTGAAATTTATGAAAGCCATAGTGTCAAACTTACCAGTCGGTTCCTCTTGGAAGCTGTGATCGTCGGCGGTCTTCCTCCCTGATTTATTGGTGATAGGTGTCACAGTTTCGTGTGTGTAGGTGAAAGGACAACAGGTGTTGTCGTGATACGTTCTCTTCAGATATATGGTATTACCTTACTGAAATTCTTATCTTCACAGCTCAGGATATCGCTTCCTGTTCAGTGAGTTGGGTGGTTGATGTTTAACGCTGCACTCAGCAATATCCCAGCTATATGGCTGCGGTGTCTACAATCGAGTTTAGACCAGACCATCCAGTGATCAACAGCATGATCATCGATCTACGCAATTGGGATAAGGTGACATGTGTCAACCAAGTCAGCGAGACTGACCACCCGATCCCGTTAGTCCCTTTTTGCGACAAGCATGGGTTGTTGAAGGCCATGACTAGCCCGGATAGCCTGACCATCCGATCCCTTGAGATATTATTATTATTATTATTATAGGGTATTTATATAGCTCTTATATCCACGCAACTAGTACATGCTCGATCAAGGCGTTGATATTTTTTAGCTCGATCATTGGACGTCAGTCTAAACTCGTACGATAATACATCGTATTATCAATCTCAACTCCCTGGGGAGTATACAACTCTTGCAGCCACTAAGCGCACAGAGTTATTGTGGCTTTCTCATCCTAACGAGGTACCCATTCACAGCTGGGTGGACTGGGACACATAGTCACAGTACTTTGTCCAAGTCTACTGCACGTTGCTATACCCGCAACTAGGTGTTTGCACGTATTCATGTGGCCACCATCTGGTCATTTACAAACGGATTCGTGGGTTCTTTTAAGTGCACATGGTTGTGTACTGTACACTAGGGTTTGTGCACACAAAGGTGTCTCCAAGGCTTTTACACCCGGTCACAGGTGGGCTAGATCCCGACACCACAAGCTTGCTGGATCACTAGCCTGGCGCCTTAGACAGCTCGCCCATTACGCCCCAAGTGGCCTCTTACGTCAAGCATGCGTTACTGAAGACAAATTCTGGACTGTAAATATCCGAGCCTGGCCCACATAGCCCAGTGGTTGACAATATGAGCATCAATCTGTTATGTCGCACTGGGGAATTTTAGAACGGTTTGTGGGTAAACCAGAACTGACAATCCAATGATTGACAAAATGAGCCTCAATCAACGCAGTTGAGATTTGATGGCCTGTGTCCACCAAGTCAGCGAGCCTGACAACCCGATCCCGATAGTCGCCCACACACACTCTCACACTCACACACACACACACACACACACACACACACACACACACACACACACACACACACACACACACACACACACACACACACACACACACACACACACACACACACACACACAGATCGTAAGGGTATGTCAATGTGTGTTATACACTGACAAAGACGAAGGAATACAATATATACGTTGAGTTCAAACTTTAGTTGGCTATACAAAACATGTTGAACAAATGCAAATAGACAGCAATTGCAATGAGCTGCACCGAATATCTGGAAATTCCATTTTTACAAAGATGTTGACATTTTTAATCAAATTATTTAGAACAATAAAAGGTGCTTATAAACAGAAAAAGCGTATATGACTCAGATTGGAAAGAGGCAGGTATCAGTTTGCCAATTACTATGAAAAATGGAAATTTCCTGCGAAGACAAACATTATCTAGGATGGGTGTCTTCCCATAATAACTACATCCCCTAAAACCTGCAGCTTAAAACAACACATGTTATGGTCCAGTGCACAGAATAACTACATGCTGTTACCTGCGTCTGCTTAATCGATTTACCCAACACAAAGCAAATAACACATATATAACATGTTTGCTGTGGCAGTTCATGTTGGTTTTGATAGTAAATAGTTTGCCGTCACAAAATGGTAATTTGCAGTTTTCAGTTATGATTGAACATTTTCCGCATCCAGGTGTTTGACATTTTGTTACACTGACTGATAAACCTGTTTTCATAGCATCACTTTTATACAAAATTGGAAGATTTGCTTTTATAATGGGCATAATTGTACAGTTATTAGGATTGTAGGTACAAACAAATAGAAGAATGTCCATCCCGGGATTTGTTTCTTTTGTTTAAGTGTCTCTCTTGGGACTCTTACTGCTTTATGAACAGCATTTTCTAATACCTAAGAAGATATGTATCTATTACATATTACCTACTGTCACTAACTGCAACGTCCTACGCATGATGACGACATAGCTACTACCGTTATGCGTCGCCTATGACGACACTTACTTTTCATTGTACACATGAAGAACCGTTGACCGGCCAAAGATCTTGTGCAGATAAAGTCTGGAGTTTTATATAAATGTAGCGGCCATAAAATTTCAGATTGGAACCACGGACCTTCTAATCCGAAGTCGGACGCCTTGTCCACATGACCAAACAGGTTAACCCCGTCAGCAAGCTGACAAGGTAAGGATGTCATCTGTGGGATGACTCCACGCCCTGCTACATATAGATGTATGGATAGTTCATCTATAGATAGTCTTATATATTTAGTGTGGTAATTTAGTGTCACTTTCATCCTCAGTGTTCAATCTGATCCATGTAGAACTAGTTTAGCCCAGCTTCAATAAGTAGCCAACTTCATGGAGGTCCTGGATTGTAGCCTATAACAATACTATTTTAACTTAAAAACTCATTCGTTTATATTTCACTGACAGAGTTTGGTTTTACGCCGCTTTTAGCAATTTTCCAGCAACATCACGGCGGGGACACCTGAAATGGGCTTCACACATTGTACCCTGGTGGGGATTCGAACCCGGGTCTTCGGCTTGATGAGCCAACGCTTTAACCACTAGGCTACCCCCCGCCCGTTTATATTTCACCTTTACTCCAATATACCTTTACCTTTTGTTTCTTTTCTATCATATGACTACAAAAACATTCACTACAACATACTTTTCTCTCTTGCCCTTTACTTTCTGGCTATTAGATTACCTTTACAACAACATAAGTAGTGGCCCATAGGATTGTATGCATGTAGTTCTTCTGCGAGAGCTGATGGGCTGTGCTCATTACATGCCATGGGGGTGCCTCTACTCAGATCATTAATCCCTAATTAATCCCTGTAGTTAATTTGGGATGTAGTTCAAATGGGATGTAGTTCTTATGGGAGTAAACCCTAGGATGTATGGATTAGAAATTTCCCAAAGAAAATACAGATTTAACGTATGTTATATTTAGGATTACAATTTCTTAGTAAAGTACAGATTCTAGTACTTTTTTGGGGGGGGGGGTGGGGGGGTAGTGTGTGTGTGTGTGTGTGTGTGTGTGTTGAGTCCCATCCGGGATTCCAACCCAATCGTAAATATAACATACGTTACATTTGACCACTTTCTAAAATGGCATTGTGTATTTCAAAATACAGATTGTATACCAATGCCATAAAAAGATCAATTGTCAAAATGGTTATGACTTGTTCTTTTCCAAGTGGTGTTTGCCCAGACGTAAGCGGTGTAAAAGTCGCTGATATTACTGATACTGCATAACATTCGTTCTGTGGCATAAGAGGATACTTATAAATGGAAATTGTACAAGAATCATAATTAGAAAATAAATACAAGCAATTACAGTTTAAAATTCTTCAGTCAATTTTGCCTTGAACAAATTAAATAGTAAACTGTGTGGACACTGTGTCAATGTTAAAGATAGTAAACTGTGTGAACACTGTGGCAATGTTAAAGATAGTAAACTGTGTGAACACTGTGGCAATGTTAAAGAGAGTAAACTGTGTGAACACTGTGGCAATGTTAAAGATAGTAAACTGTGTGAACACTGTGGCAATGTTAAAGAGAGTAAACTGTGTGAACACTGTGTCAATGTTAAGGATTGTAAACTGTGTGAACACTGTGGCAATGTTAAAGATAGTAAACTGTGTGAACACTGTGGCAATGTTAAAGATAGTAAACTGTGTGAACACTGTGGCAATGTTAAAGATAGTAAACTGTGTGAACACTGTGGCAATGTTAAAGATAGTAAACTGTGTGAACACTGTGGCAATGTTAAAGATAGTAAACTGTGTGAACACTGTGGCAATGTTAAGGATTGTAAACTGTGTGAACACTGTGGCAATGTTAAAGATAGTAAACTGTGTGAACACTGTGGCAATGTTAAGGATTGTAAACTGTGTGAACACTGTGGCAATGTTAAAGATAGTAAACTGTGTGAACACTGTGGCAATGTTAAAGATAGTAAACTGTGTGAACACTGTGGCAATGTTAAAGATAGTAAACTGTGTGAACACTGTGGCAATGTTAAAGATAGTAAACTGTGTGAACACTGTGGCAATGTTAAAGATAGTAAACTGTGTGAACACTGTGGCAATGTTAAAGATAGTAAACTGTGGTTAAAGATAGTAAACTGTGTGAACACTGTGACAATGTTAAAGATAGTAAACTGTGTGAACACTGTGGCAATGTTAAAGATAGTAAACTGTGTGAACACTGTGGCAATGTTAAAGATAGTAAACTGTGGTTAAAGATAGTAAACTGTGTGAACACTGTGGCAATGTTAAAGATAGTAAACTGTGTGAACACTGTGGCAATGTTAAAGATAGTAAACTGTGTGAACACTGTGGCAATGTTAAAGATAGTAAACTGTGTGAACACTGTGGCAATGTTAAAGATAGTAAACTGTGTGAACACTGTGGCAATGTTAAAGATAGTAAACTGTGTGAACACTGTGGCAATGTTAAAGATAGTAAACTGTGTGAACACTGTGGCAATGTTAAAGATAGTAAACTGTGTGAACACTGTGGCAATGTTAAAGATAGTAAACTGTGTGAACACTGTGGCAATGTTAAAGATAGTAAACTGTGTGAACACTGTGGCAATGTTAAGGATTGTAAACTGTGTGAACACTGTGGCAATGTTAAAGATAGTAAACTGTGTGAACACTGTGGCAATGTTAAGGATTGTAAACTGTGTGAACACTGTGGCAATGTTAAAGATAAAGTAAACTGATGTGAACACTGTGGCAATGTTAAAGATAGTAAACTGTGTGAACACTGTGGCAATGTTAAAGATAGTAAACTGTGTGAACACTGTGGCAATGTTAAAGATAGTAAACTGTGTGAACACTGTGGCAATGTTAAAGATAGTAAACTGTGTGAACACTGTGTCAATGTTAAGGATTGTAAACTGTGTGAACACTGTGGCAATGTTAAAGATAGTAAACTGTGTGAACACTGTGTCAATGTTAAGGATTGTAAACTGTGTGAACACTGTGGCAATGTTAAAGATAGTAAACTGTGTGAACACTGTGGCAATGTTAAAGATAGTAAACTGTGTGAACACTGTGGCAATGTTAAAGATAGTAAACTGTGTGAACACTGTGGCAATGTTAAAGATAGTAAACTGTGTGAACACTGTGGCAATGTTAAAGATAGTAAACTGTGTGAACACTGTGGCAATGTTAGAGACAGTAAACTGTGTGAACACTGTGTCAATGTTAAAGATTGTAAACTGTGTGAACACTGTGGCAATGTTAAAGATAGTAAACTGTGTGAACACTGTGGCAATGTTAAAGATAGTAAACTGTGTGAACACTGTGGCAATGTTAAAGATAGTAAACTGTGTGAACACTGTGGCAATGTTAAAGGATTGTAAACTGTGTGAACACTGTGGCAATGTTAAAGATAGTAAACTGTGTGAACACTGTGGCAATGTTAAGGATTGTAAACTGTGTGAACACTGTGGCAATGTTAAAGATAGTAAACTGTGTGAACACTGTGGCAATGTTAAAGATAGTAAACTGTGTGAACACTGTGGCAATGTTAAAGATAGTAAACTGTGTGAACACTGTGGCAATGTTAAAGATAGTAAACTGTGTGAACACTGTGGCAATGTTAAAGATAGTAAACTGTGTGAACACTGTGGCAATGTTAGAGACAGTAAACTGTGTGAACACTGTGTCAATGTTAAGGATTGTAAACTGTGTGAACACTGTGGCAATGTTAAAGATAGTAAACTGTGTGAACACTGTGGCAATGTTAAAGATAGTAAACTGTGTGAACACTGTGGCAATGTTAAAGATAGTAAACTGTGTGTGAACACTGTGGCAATATTAATCAGTAAACTGTGTGAAAGCAACGTGTTAAAGATAGTAAACTGTGTGAACACTGTGGCAATGTTAAAGATAGTAAACTGTGTGAACACTGTGGCAATGTTAAAGATAGTAAACTGTGTGAACACTGTGGCAATGTTAAAGATAGTAAACTGTGTGAACACTGTGGCAATGTTAAAGATAGTAAACTGTGTGAACACTGTGGCAATGTTAAAGATAGTAAACTGTGTGAACACTGTGGCAATGTTAAAGATAGTAAACTGTGTGAACACTGTGGCAATGTTAAAGATAGTAAACTGTGTGAACACTGTGGCAATGTTAAAGATAGTAAACTGTGTGAACACTGTGGCAATGTTAAAGATAGTAAACTGTGTGAACACTGTGGCAATGTTAAAGATAGTAAACTGTGTGAACACTGTGGCAATGTTAAAGATAGTAAACTGTGTGAACACTGTGGCAATGTTAAAGATAGTAAACTGTGTGAACACTGTGGCAATGTTAAAGATAGTAAACTGTGTGAACACTGTGGCAATGTTAAAGATAGTAAACTGTGTGAACACTGTGGCAATGTTAAAGACAGTAAACAGTGTGAACACTGTGGCAATGTTAAAGACAGTAAACTGTGTGAACACTGTGGCAAATGTTAAAGATAGTAAACTGTGTGAACACTGTGGCAATGTTAAAGACAGTAAACTGTGTGAACACTGTGGCAATGTTAAAGACAGTAAACTGTGTGAACACTGTGGCAATGTTAAAGACAGTAAACTGTGTGAACACTGTGGCAATGTTAAAGATAGTAAACTGTGTGAACACTGTGGCAATGTTAAAGATAGTAAACTGTGAACACTGTGGCAATGTTAAAGATAGTAAACTGTGTGAACACTGTGGCAATGTTAAAGATAGTAAACTGTGTGAACACTGTGGCAATGTTAAGGACTGTAAACTGTGTGAACACTGTGGCAATGTTAAAGATAGTAAACTGTGTGAACACTGTGGCAATGTTAAAGATAGTAAACTGTGTGAACACTGTGGCAATGTTAAAGATAGTAAACTGTGTGAACACTGTGGCAATGTTAAAGATAGTAAAGATAGTGTGAACACTGTGGCAATGTTAAAGATAGTAAACTGTGTGAACACTGTGGCAATGTTAAAGATAGTAAACTGTGTGAACACTGTGGCAATGTTAAAGATAGTAAACTGTGTGAACACTGTGGCAATGTTAAAGATAGTAAACTGTGGTTAAAGATAGTAAACTGTGTGAACACTGTGGCAATGTTAAAGATAGTAAACTGTGTGAACACTGTGGCAATGTTAAAGATAGTAAACTGTGAACACTGTGGCAATGTTAAAGATAGTAAACTGTGTGAACACTGTGGCAATGTTAAAGATAGTAAACTGTGTGAACACTGTGGCAATGTTAAAGATAGTAAACTGTGTGAACACTGTGGCAATGTTAAAGATAGTAAACTGTGTGAACACTGTGGCAATGTTAAAGATAGTAAACTGTGTGAACACTGTGGCAATGTTAAAGATAGTAAACTGTGTGAACACTGTGGCAATGTTAGAGACAGTAAACTGTGTGAACACTGTGTCAATGTTAAGGATTGTAAACTGTGTGAACACTGTGGCAATGTTAAAGATAGTAAACTGTGTGAACACTGTGGCAATGTTAAAGATAGTAAACTGTGTGAACACTGTGGCAATGTTAAAGATAGTAAACTGTGTGAACACTGTGGCAATGTTAAAGATAGTAAACTGTGTGAACACTGTGGCAATGTTAAAGATAGTAAACTGTGTGAACACTGTGTCAATGTTAAGGACTGTAAACTGTGTGAACACTGTGGCAATGTTAAAGATAGTAAACTGTGTGAACACTATGGCAATGTTAAGGATTGTAAACTGTGTGAACACTGTGGCAATGTTAAAGATAGTAAACTGTGTGAACACTGTGGCAATGTTAAAGATAGTAAACTGTGTGAACACTGTGGCAATGTTAAAGATAGTAAACTGTGTGAACACTGTGGCAATGTTAAAGATAGTAAACTGTGTGAACACTGTGGCAATGTTAAAGATAGTAAACTGTGTGAACACTGTGGCAATGTTAAAGATAGTAAACTGTGGTTAAAGATAGTAAACTGTGTGAACACTGTGGCAATGTTAAAGATAGTAAACTGTGTGAACACTGTGGCAATGTTAAAGATAGTAAACTGTGAACACTGTGGCAATGTTAAAGATAGTAAACTGTGTGAACACTGTGGCAATGTTAAAGATAGTAAACTGTGTGAACACTGTGGCAATGTTAAAGATAGTAAACTGTGTGAACACTGTGGCAATGTTAAAGATAGTAAACTGTGTGAACACTGTGGCAATGTTAAAGATAGTAAACTGTGTGAACACTGTGGCAATGTTAAAGATAGTAAACTGTGTGAACACTGTGGCAATGTTAAAGATAGTAAACTGTGTGAACACTGTGGCAATGTTAAAGATAGTAAACTGTGTGAACACTGTGGCAATGTTAAAGATAGTAAACTGTGTGAACACTGTGGCAATGTTAAAGATAGTAAACTGTGTGAACACTGTGGCAATGTTAAAGACAGTAAACAGTGTGAACACTGTGGCAATGTTAAAGACAGTAAACTGTGTGAACACTGTGGCAATGTTAAAGATAGTAAACTGTGTGAACACTGTGGCAATGTTAAAGACAGTAAACTGTGTGAACACTGTGGCAATGTTAAAGACAGTAAACTGTGTGAACACTGTGGCAATGTTAAAGACAGTAAACTGTGTGAACACTGTGGCAATGTTAAAGACAGTAAACTGTGTGAACACTGTGGCAATGTTAAAGATAGTAAACTGTGTGAACACTGTGGCAATGTTAAAGATAGTAAACTGTGTGAACACTGTGGCAATGTTAAAGATAGTAAACTGTGTGAACACTGTGGCAATGTTAAAGATAGTAAACTGTGTGAACACTGCGGCAATGTTAAAGATAGTAAACTGTGTGAACACTGCTGTGTGAACACTGTGGCAATGTTAAAGATAGTAAACTGTGTGAACACTGTGGCAATGTTAAAGATAGTAAACTGTGTGAACACTGTGTCAATGTTAAGGATTGTAAACTGTGTGAACACTGTGGCAATGTTAGAGATAGTAAACTGTGTGAACACTGTGGCAATGTTAAGGATTGTAAACTGTGTGAACACTGTGGCAATGTTAAAGATAGTAAACTGTGTGAACACTGTGGCAATGTTAAAGATAGTAAACTGTGTGAACACTGTGGCAATGTTAAAGATAGTAAACTGTGTGAACACTGTGGCAATGTTAAAGATAGTAAACTGTGTGAACACTGTGGCAATGTTAAAGATAGTAAACTGTGTGAACACTGTGTCAATGTTAAGGATTGTAAACTGTGTGAACACTGTGGCAATGTTAAAGATAGTAAACTGTGTGAACACTGTGTCAATGTTAAGGATTGTAAACTGTGTGAACACTGTGGCAATGCTGACACTATCAGACATTTGGTTTATTGCTCTCATGTTTTGCCATTCTGGCTTTCCTAGTTTAAATGGGCAAAAGCAAATATTCAAGATAAAGTATATCCAAATTACAGAGATGTTGCATTATATGGCCTTAATGGAGACTCTGAAGACTGTAAATTATTTAATTATGTATTGATGTTTGCTAAATTTGTAGTGTATCGCTGCAAAGTCATTGGATGTGATTGTAATTTTGACACTTTCATAAAACATCTAAAATTACGTTCTAAAATACTGAAACATACCTGGAAAAAATGTAAGTGAATAAGTAAAATCTTTATGTGCATAGTCTCTAACCCTTATGACAACTGTTTTATTAGTTATGACCAATCATTTTTTACCCCAACAGCCTTGTATGTCAATCCACGTGACAATGTAAAGAGGATGTAAAATCGTGGAATTTTATTGCTAATAAATGTTGCTGAAAAAAATCAGCTGCACCATCCGGGAAAAGGATGCACAGAGAGCTAGATGCTCGCCTCCGCCGTTCGCAGGATTCACTCCGGAGAAGACAGAAGTCGCCCATTGTTCGTGCTGCAGGCTGGACGGCAAAACAGTTTTTGTAAATAAACTGATGTGCAAAAGAAAGAACACAGGTTGTGTTTCTTCCAATAAGATAAAAATAACAACCCCTTGTGATGAATGGAAAATGTATGTTGAAGCACACTGCAATACACGTGTTTTATCAGCAAAATGACATTGTAACAATAAACAGCGATGTAGTGATGACCACTGCAGACGGTTCCTACGATGCTGGAAGGTCAAGGCCATTCCACGCAGCGGTCGGTAGGCCCATACATCCAGCTCGACGAAGCCGTCTTGTCACTGTGAATCGGCTTACGCGATGACCCAATGATGTGGCTGCTGATGACGTCACCGTCAACATCCAGTTGCGTAGGTGAATAACCCGCAGATAGCGATCCTCTTGGGGTGTTGTGACTCTGGAACGTCCACTTCTGGGTCGATCACATGTCTGGCCTGTCGTACTGAAACGGTTAAACAGCCGGAGTATGGTTTGTCTTGTGCAACCCAATGTCCTTGCAATATCGCTGTTGAAAGCACCCATTTGTGTCATTCCTTTGGCCCGTTCTCGTTGCGCCGACGTCAATCTTGGCATTTCCTCGTGAGATTTCTGTCAAGTAATTGTTCAGTCTTCACGACAAACAGGTTTTATACTCTCTGTCAGAAAAGTGCTGGTGCATGGGACAATAATCACAATTTTGCAAAACTTCGTGCAAAACACGTACAAATGTTTTTTGGTTGCATCTTGGCAAATGAAACATGATGGTTGCGTTCTATACAATCAATCCTTTTCAATAATTATATTAATTAGAACGCATATTTGGGATTGCAACAACAATTACACCGGTGCACTTTCTTTTGCTCGTCAGTTTTAGACAGAATATTTTAGTGTTTTGTAGTTGAGTCCATCCCGGCGTTAAACAACACAAACAAACAAACTAACTCTTGTTACAGATGCTGGAAATTTTGGCGTTAAACAAACAAGCAAACAAACAAACACACAAACAAACAAACAACAAACAACAAACAAACAAACACACAAACAAACAAACAAACAAACAGACAAACAAACAAACAAACAAACAAGCAAGCAAGTAAGCCACGCAACACGGTCCCCGTGTACAGTAGATGCACCAGATACCGATCTCGACATGAGGAGAACACCTGGGACTGGTTACAGCACATCGTGACGGAGTCGTCCATGTGGACAGCGATGGTGCCAGCTGATTGTCTTACACAACATCAGCATCGACACCGTCACCGTCAGCTTGCTGATATATCCGGATTGTCGTTCATCCATTTGACAGCGTTTGAATATAACGTTGAAGCGTAGCTCCATAACTTTGGTGACACGTGAAGGTCCGGGTTAGAATGAACCTTCAGTTACCCATGCTTGGCGTAAGAGGCGACTAACGGGGCCGGGAGGTCAGGCCCGCTGACTTGGTTGACACGTTGCGCAGGTCGATGCTCATGCTGTTGATCACTGGATTGTCTGGTCTAGACTCGATTATTAAGCTGGAATATTGCTGAGTGCGGCGTAAAACTAAACTCACTCACTCCAGTAACTTTGGTGAAGTGAGTGAGTGAGTGAGTTTAGTTTTACGCCGCCGTTTGCAATATTCCAGCAATATCACGGCAATAAACACAGTTCATCATATTTTCAGACTCATTTCGTGTCTTCAGGCTATTAAAAACATCCACATTACCGAGACACCTGAAATGGGCTTCACACATTGTACCCATGTGGGGAATCGAACCCGGGTCTTCGGCGTGACGAGAGAAGTCTTTAACCACTAGGCTACCCCACCGGCCCCAAGGGCTAGTGATGACGTCATGATGTTGCAGAGCAGGTGGAACAATGATTTGTATATCCTGGTTAATCTAGGGATTAACCCACTATGCATTATAATAAATATCCCGTCCCTTTTCTAGTGGGGTAGCCTAATGATTAAAGCGTTCTCTCGTCACGCCGAAGACCAGGGTTCGATTCCCCACATGGTGCAATATGTGAAGCCTATTCCTGGTGACCCGGTAATGTGGATGTTTTTAATAGCCTGGAGACACGAAAATTAGTCTAAAATATGATGAACCGTGTATATATAGACTTGTCATGTATAATTTTAGAGCCGTTAATATGGAAGTGACCTCTGCTGTAGAGGCCATCCTGTAATCTTGAAGATATTGTTCTGGATCCAATCGTAGTGGCAACTGTGTCACCATCCTTGGATCCATCTGTGAAGATTGATTAGATGAACATATTCCTAAGGTAGAATAGACAGACTTACTCGAATACGTTCCTTACTCGAATACGTTTTCAAACAGCAACAATCTATTCTGGTCTGTCCCGGTGCTGTGTGTTGTTTGTCGATGTCGGGAATCGGGTCTTTGGCATGACGACAGAAGGCTTTAGCCACTAGGTTACCCCACCGCCCCGATGATGATGATGATGATGGCGACAACGACGACGACGACGACGATGATGACGACGATGACGACGACGACGACGATGATGATATATATCTACGTAATTCCATACACTAGTCGAATGTGTTCTTGTTAGACGACTGTTTTTTGTGTACCACCGTACCACCGCGATATCCCAGCTGTGTAAGGCGGTCTGTAGATAATGGAGTCTGGACTAGACAAACCTGTGATTGATATCATGAGCTACGATGACGACATGTGTCAACCGAGTCAGCGAGTCTAACCACTCGATCATCGCCTCTCACGACAAGCATGGGTTCCTGAAAACCAATTCCATATACCGGAGAAATCCGGTGAATTTGCAGGCCAAGGCAGTAAGTCAACGTTGTGGTGTTGCAAGAAATCCATAGCAACCCTTGCCGTATGAGGGCGGGCATTGTCCTGTTGGAATGTTAACCCAGGGTCATGACGTTGCAGAAAAGGAATTGCCATGGGTCGAAAAATCTGATCCCTGTAGCCCACACCACTTAAGTTGCCCTGAACAATCACCAAAGGAGTTCTTTGGCGTGCTGTTATTCCACCCCAAATCATCACGGAACCACCACCAAATCGATTCCTCTCCAAGGCCTGTGCATAACGTTCTACCACGCGTCTATGGGTACGTTGACGTCTATCACTATGGGAAATGTTAAACCTGGACTCATCTGTAAAAACAACATTTCTCCACCAAAACAAGGGTCTGCGGACATGATCTCGGCACCACATTCGGCGAGCTTGTCGATGACGTTGTGTCAGGATAGGTCGCATGGCGGGACGTTGTGGTCTGATCCCGTGATGACGTAAACGTTGTCGAACTGTGTTGGGGTGGATATGGCGAAGCCCGCGGATGGTTCGGGCAGTCATCACTGCAGTCTGAAACCTGTGGCGAAGATAGGTCACCCGTATACATCTGTCCTGTCTTGGCGTTGTTACACGTGGACGTCCAGAACGTGGCCGATCGATGACGTCATTTGTGTTCTGGTAGCGTCTCACCAGTGCAGAAATGGTGTTCCGGTGGCAGTGGAAATGTGCAGCCACTTGTCGTTGAGACATTCCCCCATGGACCATCCCAATGGCCTCATGACGTTGTGCAGACGTGAGCCTTGGCATGCTATGTGCTTCAATAGCCGTTTAACGTTTTGAACGATCGCAAGGGCAGGGGTTGAGCTTTCCAAAGTGACAGTATTGTGTGGCATTCATTTGCTCTGTTTCTCTTTCCCGGAATGCACGTGCAACAACGTATTGCACGTCTCAAGGACGAACCCACTGACGTCACGGAACGTGGCACGTGCATGCATGTTGGATACATGTCACTAATCTCTGAGTTTAAATCCTTATGTGTCTAGACAGGTTTGATAAATTTAGATTTTAAATTTTTGTATGCACAGTTTCTTTATGTGCCTAGTATATATATACAGCACATGTTACAGACATTTCACAAAACAAATTAAAGTTTGATAAGATATTGGTTCAACATGCCATAAAGCGCTAGATTACGTGTTACAGTTTTTGTGGCTGGTATGGAAGCAAAGGCAGTTGAAGGATATTTTAACATATAATTATTTGGGATATATTGTTTCCTTAAAAGAGCATAATGTGGGCATACAAAAGCAAAGCGAATTTCATCTTCTACAGCCGAGTTACATAATGGACATTCTTACACTTCTCTCTATTGAAAATCATCTGCCTGTTTTTACTGATAAATCTAACAAGCCCCAAAATGACAAATGTGCGTCTGATATTTCTAGATGTCAATACAGATAGATACAGTTCTGGTTGATTTAAGCTATTTGTAATCCCCAGCGCAACATCAAGCAATGCAAATTATTCAACATGAATGAATGAATGAATGAATGAATGAATGAATGAATGAATATGGTTTAACGCCGATTGTGGCAAGATTACAGCAATGTCAGGACGGGGGACACGTGAAATGGGTTTCACATGCTGGAGAATTGACTCCGGGCGTTCGGCGTTACAAGCGAACACTTTACCCACAAGGCTACCCCACCGCCCATGTGGGGATTCGAACCCGGGCCTTCGGTGTGACGAGCCAACGCTTTAACCACTAGGTTACCCCATCGCCCATGTGGGGATTCGAACCCAGGTTTTCGATGTGACGAGCCAACGCTTTAACCACTAGGTTACCCCATCGCCCATGTGGGGATTCGAACCCAGGTCTTCGGCGTGACGAGCCAACGCTTTAACCACTAGACTACCCCATCGCCCATGTGGGGATTCGAACCCAGGTCTTCGGCGTGACGAGCCAACGCTTTAACCACTAGACTACCCCATCGCCCATGTGGGGATTCGAACCCGGGCCTTCGGCGTGACGAGCCAACGCTTTAACCACTAGACTACCCCACCGCCCATGTGGGGATTCGAACCCGGGCCTTCGGCGTGACGAGCCAACGCTTTAACCACTAGGCTACCCCACCGCCCATGTGGGGATTCGAACCCGGGTCTTCGGCGTGACGAGCCAACGCTTTAACCACTAGGCTATCCCACCGCCCTTCCAGGTTACCAAGGCTTTACTATACTGTATACTGTCGTATGGCAGGATGACAGCAAGAGAAACACAGCAAGAAGGCGCCAAACAAGGATGTACGATTTGGGGGATTGGGTGGCCACAATGGCTGATGTTAGGAATTCTATATAAAAGTTGATAAACTAGCTCACACTTATCCCTGACACACACTGTTGAATACTTTTCAGTGATTTATTTTGAAATATTATGAATTGAGGTGAAAACTCGTTTGAAATCTTGAGCAGTTCTGAAGAATGATCGTAGGGCAGTAGGGTTAAAGCGTTAAAGTGTTTAGAGACCAGGGTTCGATTCCCGCATGGGTACAATGTGTACCTATTTCTGGTGTCCCTTGCTGTGATATTGCTGGAATAAAGCTAACAGTGATGTCAAACCCAACTCACTCACTTACTCACTCACTGTGGCGTCGTAAAACACTGTCTGCTTGTGGGGTATTCAAAGAAAGGCCCCCAAAACAAAAGGGTTAGATTTCAGCAGGCCCACAGTACAATAAAGAAAATGCTTGGTAATTTACTAGAGCATCATAGAATCTACATTAGCACAGCGTCCAGTACATATTCAAGTTTGTCTTGTACCAACACGGAGACGTCAACGTGGGTATATACTTTGTTTGTCCGGTAGTGTACTTTACGCAAAATGTCTATGTAGAACACAAAATACGGCCACGAGAAACGGTGCTGCACCTCCATTTCAACGGAAACTTGTTTGTTTGTACTTTAACGTCGTACTCAACAATATTCCACGGTGGTATGCAAATAATCGAGTCTGGACCAAAGAATCCAGTGATCAACATCATGAGCATCAATCTACGCAATTGAAATACAATGACATGTGTCAACCAAGTCAGCGAGCCTGACCACCCGATCCCGTTAGTCTCCTCTCACGACAAGCATGGGTTACTTAAGATCAATTCTAACCCGGATCGTCACGGGTTTCACGGAAAAAAATATAAGCATCTAGGCTGATCGAAAACCCGTAGGTTTGTCTCTTTCAAACAAATTATCACGATAGTGTTTTATGCTTTTCTTGTAACATTTAAATGACCGCCTCCGTGGCGTAGTAGTTAGAGCGTCCGCCCGGAGAGTGGAAGGTCGCGGGTTCGATCCCCGACAGCGTCATACCAAAAGACGTTAAAATATGGTACTTGTTGGTCCCTGCCCGGCGCTCGGCATTAATGGGTACAACAAGGACTGGTCGGCTCGGAGTATAATGTGTCTGAGTGGGGTATTCATGCTTCACTGCGGCTTGGTATCTCAGTGGGCTAGCACTATAAAACCAGCTTCAGTCTGGGCTAGTACAAGCAGCCGCACATACACATACACACGCATGCACGTCGTCATATGAGCGAAATATTCTCCAGCGCAACGTTAAACCCAATTTCACTTCACCTCACCTCACCTGTAACATTTAATCATGTTAAACATGTCAAATTTTGTTTTTTAAATGTATTTTCTATCTTTTCAGGTGACGCGATGCATGCCACAGAAAATACATCTTAATATATTCGTTTGTCCTATTATGATTGATTGAAATAGGATGAATAAGACTAAATAATCCATGGATGGAGCACAATTTTTCTTATTTTGTTTTCCTTTTGTCTATATTTTTTACACATATGTAAATGTATTTTGTTTAATAGCAGTTACTACAACCACGAAATTTTCAAACTTGATGAGGGGCAGTGGGGGAGCCTAATGGTTAAAGCGTTCGCTCGTCACGCCGAAGACCCGTGTTCGATTCCCCACATGGGTACAATGTGTGAAGCCGATTTCTGGTGTCCCCCGCCGTGATGTTGCTGGAATATTGCTAAAAGCAAACTTGATGACTTTCCTTGAGGGATGTCTTCCATTGATAGATACAATTTCCGAAACAGTGACTGACATACCTGAAGACAAAGCTACAAATGGTATAATTAGAACCACAGTCACAGTTAAGTTGTGTCAGAAAGGCAGCCTCATTTTCGATACCGGAAGTGACGATTCAAACTGTAAACACCAATAAGGAATTCTTAAATAGATCTGCAACCAATATACTTTCAAATTTGAATCTGCAAGTCAAAATAGGTCTACAACAACAGCAAGAAAACAGGAACAGGAACGCGTGTAGAGTAAAACAAGGAGTACACTCTTCGTAGGGTTCTTCACCTTTCATGTAAACCTGGCGGTGTGGTGTCCTGTGCATAGAGCTCATATTACAAATCAGTTGACGTTAAGCAGCGCTGGGCGCTGAGAGTCCTTGGATTGGTGACCGTGTGTGACAGCTTGACTCCTGAGAGTTTCTAGGACTTCAGTCCTGCCCCACAACGAAGCACATGTGATACATGTGGTCTCACCTTGGGGAAGTGAGTTTGTTCAAAATTGTCTGTTCACCCAGCAGAAAATGGGTACCCGGTGTGATAAGTCATGTTACTATAACCTTCTAGCACCTCGCAGGCAGCTTGGGTTATCTGGGGTAATAATGTGTTGGCACTTTGAGCCTGCTTGCGAGCGTCGATGTGTAGTCATCATAAATATGTACTATTGACATCATAAATGTGCACTATTAACTTTCATGTCTTTATCGTCTGCGGCAGTAGATATATGATTTTCTAAACGTAATTACTTAAGTCTTAAAATAATTCAGAATTGAACCTGCAGTCTTTGACTTTCTAAATTAAGGGACCTAAAGCAGAAAACATGCGTTTGTCCAGCATGTCAAAAGTAATGGCGCTTTGTGGCCACAATCGATTTTAGTAGAAATACTGGCGTGTACGATGCCTTGTTAAAATATTGAGACAAGCTGTAGTAAAATATGATAGCCAACACCAGTTGGACATGGCGTGAGTGTGTCAGTGAGTTTAGTTTTACGCTGCTTTTAGCAATATTCCAGCAATATCACGGCGAGGGACACCAGAAATGAGCCTCACATATTGTACCCCCTTAGGGAATCGTACACGGCACTTCGGCGTGAGGAGCGAACGCTTTAACCACTAGGCTACCCCGCCACAAGAAGACCTGAACAACAGATGAGGACAACTGGTCAGCACCAGACAGAGGCAGCTGTGGTGGTCAATACATCTATTGGACACCGTCTGGAAAAATCTCTTGTGACCTGGATGGTTGTGTACTATCATCTAATGTATTATTGACCAGTGAAGATCCGGGTTAGAATTGATCTTCAGCAACACATGCTTGTCGTAAGAGGTGACTAACGAGATCGGGTGGGAAGGTCATTGTGCCCTAAAGGCGTTGGTAATTTTGCCCTAATGGCGTGGTTGATTGTGCAATGATGGGATGGGTGATTGTGGCCTGATGGCGTGGGTGATTGTGCCCTGATGGCGTGAATCATTGTGCCCTGATGGGATGGTCTTTGGTTCTGATGGCATGGGTCAGTGTGCCCTGATGGCATGAGTCATTGTGCCCTGATGGGATGGGTCATTGTGCCCTGATGGGATGGTGATTGTGCCATGATTGGATAGGTCATTGTGCCCTGATGACATGGGTTATGCCCTGATGGGATGAGTCATTGTGCCCTGATGGGATGGGTCATTGTGCCCTGATGGGATGGATGATTGTGCCCTGATGGGATGGTGATTGTGCCATGATTGAATAGGTCATTGTGCCCTGATGACATGGGTTATGCCCTGATGGGATGAGTCATTGTGCCCTAATGGGATGGGTCATTGTGCCCTGATGACATGGGTTATGCCCTGATGGGATGAGTCATTGTGCCCTGATGGGATAGGTCATTGTGCCCTGATGGCATGAGTAATTGTGCCTTGATGGGATGGGTCATTTTGCTCTGATGGCGTGAGTCATTGTGCTCTGATGACATGAGTGATTGTTCCCTGATGGGATGGTCATTGTGCCCTGATGACATGAGTAATTGTGCCCCGATGGGATGTGTCATTGTGCCCTGATGATATGAGTCTTTGTGCCCTGATTGTGTGAGTCATTGTGCCCTGATGGGATGGTCACTGTGCCCTGGTGACATGAGTCAATGTGCCCTGATGGGAAGGGTCATTGTGCCCTGATGGCTTGGGTCATTGTGCCCTGATGGTATGGTCATTGTGCCCTGATGACATGGGTTATGCCCTGATGGGATGGGTCATTGTGCCCTGATGGGATGGGTCATTGTGCCCTGATGGAATGAGTCACTGTGCCCTGATGGTATGGTCATTGTGCCCTGATGACACGGGTTATGCCCTGATGGGATGGGTCATTGTGCCCTGATGGGATGGGTCATTGTGCCCTGATGGCATGAGTCATTGTGCCCTGATGGGATGGTCATTGTGCCCTGATGACATGAGTGATTGTGCCCCGATGGGATGGGTCATTGTGCCCTGATGGGATGGTCACTGTGCCCTGGTGACATGAGCCAATGTGCCCTGATGGGAAGGGTCATTGCGCCCTGATGACATGAGTCATTGTGCCCTGATGGTATGGGTCATTGTGCCCACATGGGATGGATCATTGTGCCCTGATGATATGAGTCATCGTGCCCTGATGGCATGAGTCATTGTGCCCTGATGGGATGGTCATTGTGCCCTGATGGGAAGGTCATTGTGCCCTGATGGGATGGGTAATTTTGCCATGATGACATGAGTCATTGTTTCCTGATGGGATGGTCATAGTGCCCTGATGGCTTGAGTCATTGTGCCCTGATGGGATGGTCACTGTGCCCTGATGACATGAGTGATTGTGCCCAGATGGCATGAGTCTCTTGTGCCCTGATGGGATGGTCATAGTGTCCTGATGGCATGAGTCTCTTGTGCCCTGATGGGATGGTCATAGTGTCCTGATGGGATGGGTCATTGTGCCCAGATGGGATGGATCATTGTGCCCTGATGATATGAGTCATCGTGCCCTGATGGCATGAGTCATTGTGCCCTGATGGGATGGTCATTGTACCCTGATGGGATGGTCATTGTGCCCTGATGGGAAGGTCATTGTGCCCTGATGGGATGGTCATTGTACCCTGATGGGATGGTCATTGTGCCCTGATGGGAAGGTCATTGTGCCCTGATGGGAAGGTCATTGTGCCCTGATGGGATGGGTAATTTTGCCATGATGACATGAGTCATTGTTTCCTGATGGGATGGTCATAGTGCCCTGATGGCTTGAGTCATTGTGCCCTGATGGGATGGTCACTGTGCCCTGATGACATGAGTGATTGTGCCCTGATGGGATGAGTCATTGTGCCCTGATGGCATGAGTCATTGTGCCCTGATGGCATGAGTCTCTTGTGCCCTGATGGGATGGTCATAGTGTCCTGATGGGATGGGTCATTGTGCCCAGGTGGGATGGATCATTGTGCCCTGATGATATGAGTCATCGTGCCCTGATCGCGTGAGTCATAGTGCCCTGATGGCTTGAGTCATTGTACCCTGATGGGATGGTCACTGTGCCCTGATGACATGAGTGATTGTGCCCTGATGGGAAGGGTCATTGTGCCCTGATGGCATGAGTGATTGTGCCCTGATGCCATGAGTCTCTTGTGCCCTGATGGGATGGTCATAGTGTCCTGATGGGATGGGTCATTGTGCCCTGATGGGATGGATCATTGTGCCCTGATGATATGAGTCATCGTGCCCTGATCGCGTGAGTCATAGTGCCCTGATGGCATGAGTCATTTTACCCTGATGGGATGGTCATTGTACCCTGATGGGAAGGTCATTGTGCCCTGATGGGATAGGTCATTGTGCCCTGATGGGATGGGTCATTTTGCCTTGATGGGATGGTCATTGTGCCCTGATGGGATGGGTCATTTTCCCATGATGACATGAGTCATTGTGCCCTGATGGGATGAGTCATTGTGCCCTGATGGCGTGAGTCATTGTGCCCTGATGGGATGGTTATTGTGCCCTGATGGCGTGTCATTGTGCCCTGATGGTGTGGGTCATTGTGCCCTGATGAGGTGTGTCATTGTGCCCTGATGGCATGGGTCATTGTACCCTGATGGTGTGGGTCATTGTGCCCTGATGGCGTGGGTCATTGTGGGTCATAACGTAGACCAGTGATCCCTGATGGCTCAGGTCAGTGACGTCTCACATTGCTCTTGTTTTAGTGGTATTCCTGGTTGTCGTCACTATCGATATAGCGGGTATCGTGGGTTTAGGGCAGCAAGGTACCAAGTGCACTTTTGGGACTTTTTCACTTTTTTATAGATTATTGATCACTGTGATGTCATTGATATTCTGTAAAAAAATCAAGGCTGTTTCTTAATTAATTACAGAGATATTTAATTATGTTAAAAGGTACCAAGTGCATAACTTAGAAATGTTTAGGGCAGCAAGGTACCAAGTGCTATGTGGTTGGGGCAGCAAGGTCCCATGTGCCACTTGGCTCCTTGCTGCGCTCACTCTTTTACGCATCAAGCCTGGCTATTTTTAGCCATGTGGCACTTGGGCCTTTGCGCCACTAAGGGTCCTATGTTGCTGTTGAGGTTTCTTCACATGGCACTGCTGTGAAGTACTATTTCATGATAAAATAATAGAATTGACAGTTAGTTTACTTGATACACCCATCTCAGGGAAGGGTTGTAGACCTATTCATACGTGGACAACGATTTTAGGAACACATGGACAAAGTAAAAGTACGTGTTATTCACCGGGAACTGATGTTTTAAAAAGAAAACAAACATTTAAATCTTGTTAATTATGGAGCCATTTCACTTAGTGTGTGTAAATATCCATAAAATTGTATGACAAGAGACATTATTTACTTCATTAATGGTAAATTTGTGTTATTTATCTCTTTTTATAGTACAAAAATAGCATTTTTCCTATGTAAACCTGCCCATGTGTCAAACAGTCATTGTTGATCAATACAAAAAACCCTTAAATGTCCTGTAGTGTTTGTTTGTGTTGTTTAAAAGTTAGCAGAGCATTGGTGGCATTTCGTTTGGACGCTAGTTTACTTTTCAAGCTGTCAATATGTGGAACTAGACATAGCACAGAGTAAAGATAGCTGCCGCAATCTTGGCTATATTGCTGTGCCCGGTGAGGAACACTATCAGGGCATAGTTCCTTTGAAAGCAACACCTGCAACACCAGAGAAGACCTATGGAAACTCAAGGGGACACATGTACAGTCTCAGCATCTACATTAGTGCCATCCCAAGTTGTAGCTCCTCACAAAAAGGGCAGACTACAGAAGCCCCAAGAAAAGGCCTTCAAGTAGGAAGAAGCTCAAAGCTCCAGAACTATGGAAGAAAAATATCAGAAAGGCAAAGCGCTGCAGAGGGGAAACCTATTTATCCTGTAGAGGGAAACGTGTAGAAGAAAACCACGGGCAAGATATCAATTGTGATAGGTGCCGTTTTTGGATGCTCCAAAACATAGATTTGCGAACAAGGCAGGCAATCTTTGAGAATTATTACTAACTACCATCCTATGAAAGGCAAAGAAGCTTTGTGTGTCAGATGGTGGATTCTGTGTCACCAGTAAGATCAAAGGGGAAGAAAACAACTTCTCGACAGTATCATTTTGTCTATGAGGGGAAGAAAATCTGTGTGTGCCGGGATTTTTTTCTTGCAACACTCAATATTTGGAGGAAGGTTGTGGATCATGAATTGAAAATGAAATAACATGGTGTGTTTACAGCCGAAGACAGAAGAGGTGTCACTGCATCTGGGAACAAAATTGACCTTGAAACAATTAACAACATAAATAATCTCCTTTCCACAAATGGAATCACACTATGCGCGGAAGGACACTGTGAAGAAATACCTCTCGCAGGACTTAAATATAAAGAAAATGTATATGCTTTACAAGCAAATATGTCAAGAATCAGGTTCAAACTATGTCAAAGAGAGCAAGTATAGGGAAATCTTCTGTACAGAATATAATATTTGATTCTTTAAACCGAAAAAGGATCAATGTTCAAAATGCAGTCTGTACGAGGCAAAGAAATTGGTTGGTACCATTGACAACGAAATTATCAGTAAGTATGAGGAACATCAGAAGGACAAGGTAGAAGCCAGAAATGAAAAGGAACGAGACAAAGCCGATGCCAAATTAAATAAAGCTCACTATGTGGCAACGTTTGACTAGCAAGCTGTTCTAAATACTCCATGCAGTCTTGTTGGGGTCCTGTATTATCCAAAAAATTGTCTGTCTATAACCTTTCCTTCTACTCTCTTGGGGACCAACAAGGAACATGTCACCTGTGAGATGAAACAAATGGAAAAAGAGGGGCCAACGAAATTGCCACATGCTTATTCAAAAACACCTCTTCCGTATGTCAATCGAAGAAAACTGTGAAGGAAGTGACATATATCTCGGACTCGTGTGGCGGGCAAAATCGAAACCAATTTGTTGCAGGCTCCTTGCTCTATGGCCTTCAAAAAGTTTACACAAATTAAATCACAAATTTCTGACATCAGGTCATTCTCAAATGGAATGGGATTTGATCCATTCGGCTGTTGAAACGGCTAAGAAAAGAACCCAGGTATTTGCACCTGTGCAATGGAGCACGGTGATTTCTCTGGCCAGAGGAGGTAAGAGATATATATTACCATTCCATTGAAATTCGGAGATGTTCTTGATTTCAAGGAATTTGTAAAAAGTTCCTATCCAAACATGAATATCTCGGTTGGAGGAGAGAGGATCAACTGGCTGAAGATCAAGTGGATTCAAGTCCGACGGGAAGCTGTGAACTCAATCTTTGTCAACTATGGTTTTCAGGAGGAGGACTTCCTGGAGATCAAGGTTATCCCAGGGATCTAGGAGGAAATGTCAAACAGCAGCGCAGCAAAAAGCTCCAACACCTGCTTACAATTCCAAGCTGTCAGTTTCTGTTGCAAAGAAGCAGGACTTGTTAACTCTGTGTGGAAAAGAAATTATCCCGACAGAGTTCCACCCTTACTATGAATCTCTACCAACATCAGCAACATCTGTTGATCGGCTTCCGGGACCTGCCAGCGATGAGGAGTGGGACGATTAGGACTATTAGTGACCATTATGTAGCAAGAGAGACTGATTATTTCAGTGATTGCCGAACACAATGTATTAAATCCCTAACAAATTTATGTAACATAGTCACTTTATGATTTCTGTAATAATATCACTTTGATATTCTGTATTATAAGAAATTCAAATAATATGTATCAAGTCAAACTGAATGGAAAGCATGTCATTTTAATCTCTGCAAAAATAGTTTAGTTCTGAATAAAAACTATCATCTCTTATTTTTTTTATGGTGTTAATATGGTAAATAGTTTTATCTTTATAAGCCTTGAAGGTCTGTTTTGTCATATTGTGCCCAATATTTTACATCTCAATGAATTGATGTATGATAACAACTGAGATATGTAATAGATAAAACAACAAATCACACATTTCCACCAAACAGATATAAGGTAACAAGTTACAGTTGACAATACAATATTATTTTCTGGACAAACATATTTCATTAACATCACCAGCAGCAGTTTGCTAAGTGTCAAATGTCCATATTAAATAGATATAGAGTCAAATGCTTAAGTAACAATGAATCTTTTGTCATTAGGTACTCCTTAAATCAAACTTTGTGGTACAAATGCTACGGACAACAAAGTACCAAGTGCCACTTGGCACATTGCAACACTATCTTTACTGTGAAATGTTCGTGCAGCAAAGAACCATGTGACACTTAGTACATTGCAACCCTATATTTACTGTAAAATGGTTCGTGCAGCAAAGAACCAAGTGCCACTTGGTACATTGCAACCCTGTAATGACTGTATATATGTTTGGGGCAGCAAGGTACCATGTGCCACTTGGTCCTTTGCAGCTCTGTAACTTACGTGAACATTGGTGAAATGTTGGGGCAGCAAGGTACCAAGTGCTACTTGGTACCTTGCTGTCCGGAATGTTTGAACAAATTCTCTTCATTCAAAAGGTACCATCTACAATAATTGATGTAATTAAGAAATTAAGGCTTCATTAGGAATGACATCAAAGCATTTGATACATGCACACCACCTCTATTGAACATGTATGTATTGGTTAAGCTAAGATATGCAGTGCAACAGATATGAGCATTGAAAACTTCAAATGCGATTTTCTCTCGATATGGAATGATGAAATGTGCACTTGGTACCTTGCTGCTCCAAACCCTCGACTCAAGTAGTAGTGGTGGTAGTAGTAGTAGTAGCAGTAGTAGTAGTCATGGTAGTAGTAGTAGTAGTAGCAGTGGTGGTAGTAGTAGTAGTGGTAGTAGTCATAGTAGTAGTAGTAGTAGTAGTAGTGGTGGTAGTGGTGGTAGTGCTCAGTGGTAGTAAGTGGTAGTAGCAGTGGTAGTGGTAGTAGTGGTAGAAGTAGTAGTAGTAGTAGTAGTGGTAGTGGTGGTAGTGGTGAGTAGTGGTAGTGGTGGTAGTAGTAGTAGTAGTAGTAGTAGTGGTAGTAGTCATAGTAGTAGTAGTCATGGTAGTAGTAGTGAGTAGTAGTAGTGGCAGTGTGGTAGTAGTAGTCATAGTAGTAGTAGTCATAGTAGTAGTAGTAGTAGTAGTAGTGGTAGTGGTGGTGAGAAGTACTCATAGTGAGTAGTAGTAGTAGTGGTGGTAGCAGTGGTAGTGGTGGTGAGAGTAGTAGTAGTGGTGGTAGTAGTAGTGGTAGTAGTAGTGGTGTAGTAGTGAGTGGTAGTAGTAGTAGTAGTAGTAGTAGTGGTAGTTAGTAGTCGTAGTAGAGTGGTACTCATTAGTACTAGTGGTGGTCCTGAGTAGTGGTGGTAGTGAGTAGTGGTAGCAGTGAGTAGTAGTAGTAGTAGTGGTGGTAGTAGTCATAGTAGTAGTAGAAGTCATAGTAGTAGTAGTAGTAGTAGTAGTGGTAGTAGTAGTAGTAGTCATAATAGTAGTAGTCATAGTAGTAGTAGTAGTAGTAGTAGTGGTAGTAGTGGTAGTAGTACTCATAGTAGTAGTAGTAGTGGTAGTAGCAGAAGTAGTAGTAGTAGTAGTAGTGGTAGAAGTAGTAGTAGTGGTAGTAGTACTCATAGTAGTAGTAGTAGTGGTAGTAGCAGTAGTAGTAGTAGTAGTAGTGGTAGAAGTAGTAGTAGTAGTAGTAGTAGTAGTAGTAGTAGTAGTAGTAATAGTGGTAGTAGCAGTCATAGTAGCAGTAGTAGTAGTGGTAGTAGTAGTAGTAGTAGTAGTAATGGTAGTAGTAGTCATAGTAGTAGTAGTAGTAGTAGCTGTAGTAGTGGTAGCCATATTAGTAGTAGTAGTACTGGTAGTAGTAGTAGTCATAGTAGTAGTAGTAGTAGTAGTAGAGGTAGTAGTAGTAGTAGTCATAGTAGTAGTAGCAGTAGTAGTGGTAGTAGTAGTAGTAGTAGTAGCGGTAGTAGACATGGTAGTCGTAGTAGTAGTAGTATACGTGGTAGTCGTAGAAGTAGTAGACGTCGTAGTCGTAGTAGGAGTGGTAGTAGTAGTCATAGTAGTAGTAGACGTGCTAGTCGTAGTAGTAGGAGTGGTAGTAGTGGAAGTCGTACTAGTAGCGGTAGTAGTAGTAGCAGCAGTAGTGGTAGTAGCAGTGGTAGTAGTGGTAGTAGTAGTAGTAGTGGTAGTAGTAGTAGTAGTGGTAGTAGTAGTAGTCATAGTAGTAGTAGTAGTAGTCGTAGTAGAAGTAGTAGTCGTGGTAGTACTAGTGGTGGTCGCAGTAGTAGTAGTAGTAGTAGTAGTAGTAGTAGTAGTAGTAGTAGTAGAAGTAGTAGTAGTCGTAGTAGAAGTAGTAGTCGTGGTAGTACAAGTGGTAGTGGTAGTAGTAGAAGTAGTAGTTGTAGTAGTAGTAGAAGAAGTAGTAGAAGTTGTAATAGTGGTAGTAGTGGTAGTAGTAGTAGTAGTAGTAGTACTAGTAGTAGTAGTAGTAGTAGTAATATGTGTTGTAGTAGTTGTTGTAGTAGTAAACAAACTATTGATGAAGGCTATTTTATTTATTTTCAAAAAGTAAATATCATGAAATCTTCACCAATGAAACACATGTATTCGATCCACTAATCCCCTGGTGCATGTAGAATCTACGGCAGCCCATTTGGACCATATTATTCTAAAATACATCTCTTATTGAAGACAGCAGGTTAAACATTGAAGCTGCCATTTCACCCGTGGGACCTATATTAAAGCATATCATCTTATATTTCATCATGGATATCATGAAGTTTCAAATGATTTTAAACTGTTTTCAACAACGTTTCTACAGGAAAAAACCCAACATTTTATGGCTCTGACAGTTTTCCGTAGGTCAGCCATTTAACAATCGGCACGTACCTGCTCGCTCTACAGTTGCCAACAACTCCTTCCTGTCCACAAGGCCGTCACCTGATAACATGAGAAAGAAGGGGTTCATATGTTTTTAATCAAAGGGAGGGACTCAATTTAATGTGAAATAGGATTAAAATGGTCACTTTGTTAAAATGTAGGTTGAACTGTTGTTTCAAATTACAAGAATAGGGTGCTTTTCGCAATCGTGATAGAATGGTGAAATTTGATTGGCTTTCTATTTTTAGTGTCAGGTCATTGGAAACGGGCTCAAAACGAGGTTATATTGGCAAATATCCCCCCGCATTCGGTTTCAAATGAAATTTAGACACTATCTGTTCGGTCTAACATTCTTCTAACACAGCACGTGTATTTCCTTTATAGGCCATGTGTATTTGTCAAAATAGTATGAGGATATACACCCTTGGATTATCGAGGATGTAGTATTGGAAATTATTAGAGTCTGCTGCTGTTTTCTCTTTGTCGGATGAAAAAGACACGAATCTCATGACTGTCAACATTACGGAGTACATTATATGTGTAGATTTCAGTCCTTTATATTTACGTTTGTTCATGGAGGTTTGCATGAATTCCTCCAGAAGTGGGTCATCCTCTTCAACGTCAAACACGGTAGAAACTTCACGTTTGCCCAGACCTCTGGATCTCAGTAAATCCCTCAGCAATTTGATGATGTCGGCCTGAACCGTATTGCAATGGCAGCGGTTGGTGTTGTGGGTTATCACCTGCACCCGCCGGCGCCGGCGACGTCGACGACGCCATCCTTCGCTTTCCTCCGGGGTGAGCATCAACACCAAAAGCAACAGGACCAGTGTCGGACGCAACATCATCATGCAAAAAAACTATTTCCACATTATTGATTGATGGATGAGCTGACTGACTGATTAAATCTCACAGATTGACTGAGTGACTGTTTACTCTGACTGACTCGGGCTGAATGACTCTAACTGACACACAAGGGGTAAGCCCTGTCTAGGCTCAACCGGAAGTTGGTCGTCATCAACTACCATTTCCCCGATAGACAGTCCATCCCAGTAGAGAGTGAGTCCCAAACTTCGTAAGATTTTGACTGACTCGCACTGACTGATTGACTTACTAACTCGGACGGACTGACTGACATACTAACTGGGACAGAGAAACTGATTTCCTAACTCGGATTGACTGACTGACTTACTAACTCGGCCTGACTGATTGACATACTAACTGGGACTGACGGATTGACTTAATAACTCGGAGTAACTGGTCGACTTACTAACTCGAACTAACTGGTTGACTTATTAACTCAGACTGACTAATTGACTTACTAACTCGGACTGGTTGACTTACTAACTCGGGCTGACTGGTTGACTTAATAACTCGGACTAACTGGCTGACTTACTAACTCGGACTAACTGGTTGACTTACTAACTCGGACTGGTTGACTTACTAACTCGGGCTGACTGGTTGACTTACTAACTCGGACTAACTGATGGATTAATAACTTGGACTAACTGGTTGACTTACTAACTCGGACTGACTGATTGACTTACTAACTCGGACTGACTGATTGACTTACTAACTCGGACTGACTGATTGACTTACTAACTCGGACTAAGTGGATGACTTACTAACTCGGACTAACTGGTTGACTTACTTACTCGGACTGACTCACTGACTTACTAACTCGGACAGACTGGTGGACTTACTAACTCGGACTAACTGGTTGACTTACTAACTCGTACTGACTGATTGACTTACTAACTCGGACTGACTGACATACTAACTCGGAATGACTGACTTACTAATTCGGCTAACTGGTTGACTTACTAACGCGGACTCACTGACTTACTAACTCGGACTGACTGGTTGACTTACTAACTCGGACTGACTGACTTACTAACTCGAACTGTAGTAACTCGGACTGACTGATTGACTTACTAACTCGGACTGACTGACTTACTAACTCGGACTAACTGGTTGACTTACTAATTCGGACTGACTGACTGACTTACTTACTCGGACTGACTCACTTACTAACTCGGACTGACTGGTTGCTTTACTAACTCGGACTGAGTGACTTACTAATTCGGACTAACTGGTTGACTTACTAACTCGGACTGACTGACTGACTTACTAATTCGGACTAACTGGTTGACTTACTAACTCGGACTGACTGACTTACTAACTAGGACTGACTCACTTACAAACTCGGACTGACTGACTTACTAACTCGGACTGACTGGTTGACTTACTAATTCGGACTAACTGATTGACATACTAACTCGGACTGACTGACTGACTTACTAACTCGGACTAACTGGTTGACTTACTAATTCGGACTGACTGACTGACTTACTAACTCGGACTGACTCACTTACTAACTCGGACTGACTGGTTGCTTTACTAACTCGGACTGAGTGACTTACTAATTCGGACTAATTGGTTGACTTACTAACTCGGACTGACTGACTGACTTACTAATTCGGACTAACTGGTTGACTTACTAACTCGGACTGACTGACTTACTAACTAGGACTGACTAATTTACAAACTCGGACTGATTGACTTCCTAACTCGGACTGACTGGTTGACTTACTAATTCGGACTGACTGACTGACTTACTAAAACGGACTAACTTGTTGACTTACTAATTCGGACTGACTGACTGACTTACTAACTCGGACTGACTCACTTACTAACTCGGACTAACTGGTTTACATGCTTACTCGGACTGACTGACTTACTAACTCGAACTGACTTGTTGACTTACTAACTCGGACTAACTGGCTGACTTACTAAATCGGAGTGAGTGACTTACTAATTCGGACTAACTGGTTGACTTATTAACTCGGACTAACTGGTTGACTTAGTAACTCGGACTGAGTGATTGACTTAGTAACTCGGACTGACTGGTTGACTTACTAACTAGGACTGACTGACTTACTAATTCGGACTGACTCATTGACTTAGTAACTCGGACTAACTGGTTGACTTACTAACTCGGACTGATTGGTTGACTTACTATTTCGGACTAACTGGTTGACTTACTAACTCGGATTTACTCACTTACTAACTCGAACTGACTGACTTACTAACTAGGACTGACTGGTTGACATACTAATTCGGACTGATTGACTGACTTACTAACTCGGACTGACTCACTTACTAACTCGGACTGACTGGTTTACTTACTAACTCGGACTGATTGACTTACTAATTCGGAGTAACTGGTTTACTTACTAACTCGGACTGACTGACTTACTAACTCGAACTGACTAACTGATTTACTAACTCGAACTGACTAACTGACTTACTAACTCGGACAATCTGGTTCACTTACTAACTCGAACTGACTGACTTACTAACTCGAAATGTAGTAACTCGAACTGACTGATTGACTTACTAAATGTGACTGACTGACTGACTAACGAACTCGAACTGACTGACTTACTACCTTGAACTGACTGGTTGACTTACTAACTCGGACTGACTGAATGACTTACTAACTCGGACTGACTGACTTACTAACTCGGACTAACTGGTTGACTTACTAATTCGGACTGACTGACTGACTTACTAATTCGGACTGACTCACTTACTAACTTGGACCGACTGGTTGCCTTACTAACTCGGACTGACTGACTTACTAATTCGGACTAACTGGTTGACTTACTAACTCGGACTGACTGACTTACTAACTAGGACTGACTAACTTACAACCTCGGACTGACTGACTTACTAACTAGGACTGACTGGTTGACTTACTAATTCGGACTGACTGATTGACATACTAACTCGGACTGACTGGTTTACTTGCTAACTCGGACTAACTGGTTTACATGCTAACTCGGACTGACTGACTTACTAACTCGAACTGACTGACTGACTTACTGATTCGGACTAACTGGTTGACTTACTAACTCGGACTGGCTGAGTAACTAACTCGAACTGACTTGTTGACTTACTAACTCGGACTAACTGGTTGACTTACTAACTCGGAGGGAGTGACTTACTAATTCGGACTAACTGGTTGACTTATTAACTCGGACTAACTGGTTGACTTAGTAACTCGGACTGAGTGATTGACTTACTAACTCGGAGTGACTGGTTGACTTACTAACTCGGACTGACTGACTTACTAATTCGGACTAACTGATTGACTGACTAACTCGGACTGACTGACTGACTTACTAATTCGGACTAACTGGTTGACTTACTAACTCGGACTGGCTGAGTAACTAACTCGAACTGACTTGTTGACTTACTAACTCGGACTAACTGGTTGACTTACTAACTCGGAGGGAGTGACTTACTAATTCGGACTAACTGGTTGACTTATTAACTCAGACTAACTGGTTGACTTACTAACTCGGACTGATTGGTTGACTTACTATTTCGGACTAACTGGTTGACTTACTAACTCGGATTTACTCACTTACTAACTCGGACCGATTGACTTACTAATTCGGAGTAACTGGTTTACTTACTAACTCGGACAGACTGACTTACTAACTCGAACTGACTAGCTGATTTACTAACTCGAACTGACTAACTGACTTACTAACTCGGACAATCTGTTTGACTTACTAACTCGGACTGACTGACTTACTAACGCGAACTGTAGTAACTCGAACTGACTGATTGACTTACTAACTGTGACTGACTGACTTACGAACTCGAACAGACTGACTTACTACCTTGAACTGACTGGTTGACTTACTAACTCGGACAGACTGAATGACTTACTAACGCGAACTGACTGACTTACTAATTCGAACTGACTGGTTGACTTATTAATTCGGACTGACTGACTGACTTACTAACTCGGACTGACTCACTTACTAACTTGGACCGACTGGCTGCCTTACTAACTCGGACTGAGTGATTTACTGATTCAGACTAACTGGTTTACTTACTAACTCGGACTGACTTACTGACCTACTAATTCGGACTAACTGGTTGACTTACTAACTCGGACTGACTGACTTACTAACTAGGACTGACTAACTTACAAACTCGGACTGACTGACTTACTAACTCGGACTGACTAGTTGACTTACTAATTCGGACTGACTGATTGACATACTAACTCGGACTGACTGACATACTAACTCGGACTAACTGGTTGACTTACTAATTCGGACTGACTGACTGACTTACTAACTCGGACTGACACACTTACTAACTCGGACTGACTGGTTGCTTTACTAACTCGGACTGAGTGACTTACTAATTCGGACTAACTGGTTGACTTACTAACTCGGACTGACTGACTGACTTACTAATTCGGACTAACTGGTTGACTTACTAACTCGGACTGACTGACTTACTAACTAGGACTGACTAACTTACAAACTCGGACTGACTGACTTCCTAACTCGGACTGACTGGTTGACTTACTAATTCGGACTGACTGACTGACTTACTAACTCGGACTAACTGGTTGACTTACTAATTCGGACTGACTGACTGACTTACTAACTCGGACTGACTCACTTACTAACTCGGACTGACTGGTTGCTTTACTAACTCGGACTGAGTGACTTACTAATTCGGACTAACTGGTTGACTTACTAACTCGGACTGACTGACTGACTTACTAATTCGGACTAACTGGTTGACTTACTAATTCGGACTGACTGACTTACTAACTCGGACTGACTGGTTGACTTACTAATTCGGAGTGACTGATTGACATACTAACTCGGACTGACTGGTTTACTTACTAACTCGGACTAACTGGTTTACATGCTTACTCGGACTGACTGACTTACTAACTCGAACTGACTTGTTGACTTACTAACTCGGACTAACTGGCTGACTTACTAAATCGGAGTGAGTGACTTACTAATTCGGACTAACTGGTTGACTTATTAACTCGGACTAACTGGTTGACTTAGTAACTCGGACTGAGTGATTGACTTAGTAACTCGGACTGACTGGTTGACTTACTAACTAGGACTGACTGACTTACTAATTCGGACTGACTCATTGACTTAGTAACTCGGACTAACTGGTTGACTTACTAACTCGGACTGATTGGTTGACTTACTATTTCGGACTAACTGGTTGACTTACTAACTCGGATTTACTCACTTACTAACTCGAACTGACTGACTTACTAACTAGGACTGACTGGTTGACATACTAATTCGGACTGATTGACTGACTTACTAACTCGGACTGACTCACTTACTAACTCGGACTGACTGGTTTACTTACTAACTCGGACTGATTGACTTACTAATTCGGAGTAACTGGTTTACTTACTAACTCGGACTGACTGACTTACTAACTCGAACTGACTAACTGATTTACTTACTCGAACTGACTAACTGACTTACTAACTCGGACAATCTGGTTCACTTACTAACTCGGACTGACTGACTTACTAACTCGAACTGTAGTAACTCGAACTGACTGATTGACTTACTAAATGTGACTGACTGACTGACTAACGAACTCGAACTGACTGACTTACTACCTTGAACTGACTGGTTGACTTACTAACTCGGACTGACTGAATGACTTCCTAACTCGGACTGACTGACTTACTAACTCGGACTAACTGGTTGACTTACTAATTCGGACTGACTGAATGACTTACTAACTCGGACTGACTGACTTACTAACTCGGACTAACTGGTTGACTTACTAATTCGGACTGACTGACTGACTTACTAATTCGGACTGACTCACTTACTAATTTGGACCCACTGGTTGCCTTACTAACTCGGACTGACTGACTTACTAATTCGGACTAACTGGTTGACTTACTAACTCGGACTGACTGACTTACTAACTAGGACTGACTAACTTACAACCTCGGACTGACTGACTTACTAACTAGGACTGACTGGTTGACTTGCTAACTCGGACTAACTGGTTTACATGCTAACTCGGACTGACTGACTTACTAACTCGAACTGACTGACTGACTTACTGATTCGGACTAACTGGTTGACTTACTAACTCGGACTGGCTGAGTAACTAACTCGAACTGACTTGTTGACTTACTAACTCGGACTAACTGGTTGACTTACTAACTCGGAGGGAGTGACTTACTAATTCGGACTAACTGGTTGACTTATTAACTCGGACTAACTGGTTGACTTAGTAACTCGGACTGAGTGATTGACTTACTAACTCGGACTGACTGGTTGACTTACTAACTCGGACTGACTGACTTACTAATTCGGAGTAACTGATTGACTGACTAACTCGGACTGACTGACTGACTTACTAATTCGGACTAACTGGTTGACTTACTAACTCGGACTGGCTGAGTAACTAACTCGAACTGACTTGTTGACTTACTAACTCGGACTAACTGGTTGACTTACTAACTCGGAGGGAGTGACTTACTAATTCGGACTAACTGGTTGACTTATTAACTCGGACTAACTGGTTGACTTAGTAACTCGGGCTGAGTGATTGACTTACTAACTCGGACTGACTGGTTGACTTACTAACTCGGACTGACTGACTTACTAATTCGGACTAACTGGTTGACTGACTAACTCGAACTGACTGACTTACTAATTCGAACTGACTGATTGACTTGCTAACTCGGACTGACTCATTGACTTAGTAACTCAGACTAACTGGTTGACTTACTAACTCGGACTGATTGGTTGACTTACTATTTCGGACTAACTGGTTGACTTACTAACTCGGATTTACTCACTTACTAACTCGGACTGATTGACTTACTAATTCGGAGTAACTGGTTTACTTACTAACTCGGACAGACTGACTTACTAACTCGAACTGACCAGCTGATTTACTAACTCGAACTGACTAACTGACTTACTAACTCGGACAATCTGTTTGACTTACTAACTCGGACTGACTGACTTACTAACGCGAACTGTAGTGACTCGAACTGACTGATTGACTTACTAACTGTGACTGACTGACTTACGAACTCGAACAGACTGACTTACTACCTTGAACTGACTGGTTGACTTACTAACTCGGACAGACTGAATGACTTACTAACTCGAACTGACTGACTTACTAATTCGAACTGACTGGTTGACTTATTAATTCGGACTGACTGACTGACTTACTAACTCGGACTGACTCACTTACTAACTTGGACCGACTGGTTGCCTTACTAACTCGGACTGAGTGACTTACTGATTCAGACTAACTGGTTTACTTACTAACTCGGACTGAGTTACTGACTTACTAATTCGGACTAACTGGTTGACTTACTAACTCGGACTGACTGACTTACTAACTAGGACTGACTAACTTACAAACTCGGACTGACTGACTTACTAACTCGGACTGACTAGTTGACTTACTAATTCGGACTGACTGATTGACATACTAACTCGGACTGACTGGTTTACTTACTAACTCGGACTGACTGGTTTACATGCTAACTCGGACTGACTGACTTACTAATTCGGACTAACTGGTTGACTTACTAACTCGGACTGACTGACTTACTAATTCGAACTAACTGGTTGACTTACTAACTCGGACTGATTGGTTGACTTACTATTTCGGACTAACTGCTTGATTTACTAACTCGGATTTACTCAAATACTAACTCGAACTGACTGACTTACTAACTAGGACTGACTGGTTGACATACTAATTCGGACTGATTGACTGACTTACTAATTCGGAGTAACTGGTTTACTTACTAACTCGGACTGACTGACTTACTAACTCGAACTGACTAACTGATTTACTAACTCGAACTGACTAACTGACTTACTAACTTGGACAATCTGGTTAACTTACTAACTCGGACTGACTGACTTACTAACTCGAAATGTAGTAACGAACTGACTGATTGACTTACTAACTGTGACTGACTGACTTACTAACTCGAACTGACTGACTTACTACCTTGAACTGACTGACTGGTTGACTTACTAACTCGGACTGACTGAATGACTTACTAACTCGAACTGACTGACTTACTAATTCGAACTGACTGGTTGACTTATTAATTCGGACTGACTGGTTGACTTGACTTACTAACTCGGACTGACTGATTGACTTACTAACTGTGACTGGTTGACTTACTAACTCGGACTGACTGACTTACTAACTCGGACTAACTGGTTGACTTACTAATTCGGACTGACTGACTGACTTACTAACTCGGACTGACTCACTTACTAACTCGGACTGACTGGTTGCCTTACTAACTCGGACTGAGTGACTTACTAATTCGGACAAACTGGTTGACTTACTAACTCGGACTGACTGACTGACTTACTAATTCGGATTAACTAGTTGACTTACTAACTCGGACTGGCTGAGTTACTAACTCGTACTGACTTGTTGACTTACTAACTCGACTAACTGACTGACTGACTAACTCGGAGAGACTGACTTACTAATTCGGACTAACTGGTTGACTTATTAACTCGGACTGACTGGTTGACTTAGTAACTCTGACTGACTGATTGACCTACTTACTCGGATTAACTGGTTGGCTTACTAACTCGGACTGGCTGAGTTACTTACTCGTACTGACTTGCTGACTTACTAACTCGACTAACTGACTGACTGATTAACTCGGAGAGAGTGACTTACTAATTCGGACTAACTGGTTGACTTATTAACTCGGACTGACTGGTTGACTTACTAACTCGGACTGACTGATTGACCTACTTACTCGGACTAACTGGTTGACTTACTAACTCGGACTGACTGATTGACTTGCTAACTCGGACTGACTCATTGACTTAGTAACTCGGACTAACTGGTTGACTTACTAACTCGGACTGATTGGTTGACTTACTATTTCGGACTAACTGGTTGACTTACTAACTCGGATTTACTCACTTACTAACTCGAACTGACTGACTGACTTACTAACTAGGACTGACTGGTTGACATACTAATTCGGACTGATTGACTGACTTACTATCTCGGACTGACTCATTTACTAACTAGGACTGACTGGTTGACTTACTAACTCGGACTGATTGACTTACTAATTCGGAGTAACTGGTTTACTTACTAACTCGGACTGACTGACTTACTAACTCGAACTCACTAACTGATTTACTAACTTGAACTGACTAACTGACTTACTAACTCGGACAATCTGGTTCACTTACTAACTCGGACTGACTGACTTACTAACTCGAACTGTAGTAACTCGAACTGACTGATTGACTTACTAACTGTGACTGACTGACTTACGAACTCGAACTGACTGACTTACTACCTTGAACTGACTGGTTGACTTACTAACTCGGACTGACTGAATGACTTACTAACTCGAACTGACTGACTTACTAATTCGAACTGACTGGTTGACTTATTAATTCGGACTGATTGACTGACTTACTAACTCGGACTGACTCACTTACTAACTTGGACCGACTGGTTGCCTTACTAACTCGGACTGAGTGACTTACTGATTCGGACTAACTGGTTTACTTACTAACTCGGACTGACTTACTGACTTACTAATTCGGACTAACTGGTTGACTTACTAACTCGGACTGACTGACTTACTAACTAGGACTGACTAACTTACAAACTCGGACTGACTGACTTACTAACTCGGACTGACTAGTTGACTTACTAATTCGGACTGACTGATTGACATACTAACTCGGACTGACTGGTTTACTTACTAACTCGGACTGACTGGTTTACATGCTAACTCGGACTGACTGACTTACTAATTCGGACTAACTGGTTGACTTACTAACTCGGACTGACTGACTTACTAATTCGAACTAACTGGTTGACTTACTAACTCGGACTGATTGGTTGACTTACTATTTCGGACTAACTGCTTGATTTACTAACTCGGATTTACTCACTTACTAACTCGAACTGACTGACTTACTAACTAGGACTGACTGGTTGACATACTAATTCGGACTGATTGACTGACTTACTAATTCGGAGTAACTGGTTTACTTACTAACTCGGACTGACTGACTTACTAACTCGAACTGACTAACTGATTTACTAACTCGAACTGACTAACTGACTTACTAACTTGGACAATCTGGTTAACTTACTAACTCGGACTGACTGACTTACTAACTCGAAATGTAGTAACGAACTGACTGATTGACTTACTAACTGTGACTGACTGACTTACTAACTCGAACTGACTGACTTACTACCTTGAACTGACTGGTTGACTTACTAACTCGGACTGACTGAATGACTTACTAACTCGAACTGACTGACTTACTAATTCGAACTGACTGGTTGACTTATTAATTCGGACTGACTGGTTGACTTACTAACTCGGACTGACTGATTGACTTACTAACTGTGACTGGTTGACTTACTAACTCGGACTGACTGACTTACTAACTCGGACTAACTGGTTGACTTACTAATTCGGACTGACTGACTGACTTACTAACTCGGACTGACTGACTTACTAACTCGGACTGACTGGTTGCCTTACTAACTCGGACTGAGTGACTTACTAATTCGGACAAACTGGTTGACTTACTAACTCGGACTGACTGACTGACTTACTAATTCGGATTAACTAGTTGACTTACTAACTCGGACTGGCTGAGTTACTAACTCGTACTGACTTGTTGACTTACTAACTCGACTAACTGACTGACTGACTAACTCGGAGAGACTGACTTAATAATTCGGACTAACTGGTTGACTTATTAACTCGGACTGACTGGTTGACTTAGTAACTCTGACTGACTGATTGACCTACTTACTCGGATTAACTGGTTGACTTACTAACTCGGACTGGCTGAGTTACTAACTCGTACTGACTTGCTGACTTACTAACTCGACTAACTGACTGACTGATTAACTCGGAGAGAGTGACTTACTAATTCGGACTAACTGGTTGACTTATTAACTCGGACTGACTGGTTGACTTACTAACTCGGACTGACTGATTGACCTACTTACTCGGACTAACTGGTTGACTTACTAACTCGGACTGACTGATTGACTTGCTAACTCGGACTGACTCATTGACTTAGTAACTCGGACTAACTGGTTGACTTACTAACTCGGACTGATTGGTTGACTTACTATTTCGGACTAACTGGTTGACTTACTAACTCGGATTTACTCACTTACTAACTCGAACTGACTGACTTACAAACTAGGACTGACTGGTTGACATACTAATTCGGACTGATTGACTGACTTACTATCTCGGACTGACTCATTTACTAACTAGGACTGACTGGTTGACTTACTAACTCGGACTGATTGACTTACTAATTCGGAGTAACTGGTTTACTTACTAACTCGGACTGACTGACTTACTAACTCGAACTGACTAACTGATTTACTAACTCGAACTGATTAACTGACTTACTAACTCGGACAAACTGGTTGACTTACTAACTCGGACTGACTGACTTACTAACTCGGACTGACTGGTTGACTTACTAACTCGGACTGACTGACTTACTAACTCGGACTAACTGGTTGACTTACTAATTCGGACTGACTGACTGACTTTCTAACTCGGACTGACTCACTTACTAACTCGGACTGACTGGTTGCCTTACTAACTCGGACTGAGTGACTTACTAATTCGGACTAACTGGTTGACTTACTAACTCGGACTGACTGACTTACTAACTCGGACTGACTAACTTATAAACTCGGACGGACTGACTGACTTACTAACTCGGACTGACTGGTTGACTTACTAATTCGGACTGACTGATTGACATACTAACTCGGACTGACTGGTTGACTTACTAACTCGGACAGACTGGTTTACTTACTAACTCGGACTGACTGACTGACTTACTAATTCGGATTAACTGGTTGACTTACTAACTCGGACTGGCTGAGTTACTAACTCGTACTGACTTGTTGACTTACTAACTCGACTAACTGACTGACTGACTAACTCGGAGAGAGTGACCTACTAATTCGGACTAACTGGTTGACTTATTAACTCGGACTGACTGGTTGACTTACTAACTCGGACTGACTGATTGACCTACTTACTCGGACTAACTGGTTGACTTACTAACTCGGACTGACTGATTGACTTACTAACTTGGACTGACTGGTTGACTTACTAACTCGGACTGATTGGTTGACTTACTATTTCGGACTAACTGGTTGACTTACTAACTCGGATTTACTCACTAACTCGAACTGACTGACTTACTAAGTAGGACTGACTGGTTCACATACTAATTCGGACTGCTTGACTGACTTACTAAGTCGGACAGACTCACTTACTAATTCGGAGTAACTGGTTTACTTACTCACTCGGACTGACTGACTTACTAACTCGAACTGACTAACTGATTTACTAACTCGAACTGATTAACTGACTTACTAACTCGGACAAACTGGTTGACTTACTAACTCGGACTGACTGACTTACTAACTCGGACTGACTGAATGACTTACTAACTCGAACTGACTGACTTACTAATTCGAACTGACTGGTCGACTTATTAATTCGGACTGACTGGTTGACTTACTAACTCCGACTGACCGACTTACTAACTCGGACTAACTGGTTGACTTACTAATTCGGACTGACTGACTGACTTACTAACTCGGACTGATTCACTTACTAACTCAGACTGACTGACTGACTTACTAACTCGGAGAGAGTGACCTACTAATTCGGACTAACTGGTTGACTTACTAACTCGGACTGACTGACTGACTTACTAACTCGGACTGACTGGTTGACTTACTAACTCGGACTGATTGGTTGACTTACTATTTCGGACTAACTGGTTGACTTACTAACTCGGATTTACTCACTAACTCGAACTGACTGACTTACTACCTAGGACTGACTGGTTCACATACTAATTCGGACTGATTGACTGACTTACTAACTCGAACTGACTAACTGATTTACTAACTCGAACTGATTAACTGACTTACTAACTCGGGCAAACTGGTTGACTTACTAACTCGGACTGACTGACTTACTTACTCGAACTGTAGTAACTTGAACTGACTGGTTGACTTACTAACTCGGACTGACTGAATGACTTACTAACTCGAACTGACTGACTTACTAATTCGAACTGACTGGTTGACTTATTAATTCGGACTGACTGGTTGACTTACTAACTCGGACTGACTGACTTACTAACTCGGACTGACTGGTTGACTTACTAATTCGGACTGACTGATTGACATACTAACTCGGACTGACTGGTTGACTTACTAACTCGGACTGACTGGTTTACTTACTAACTCGGACTGACTGACTGACTTACTAATTCGGATTAACTGGTTGACTTATTAACTCGGACTGACTGGTTGACTTAGTAACTCTGACTGACTGATTGACCTACTTACTCGGATTAACTGGTTGACTTACTAACTCGGACTGGCTGAGTTACTAACTCGTACTGACTTGCTGACTTACTAACTCGACTAACTGACTGACTGATTAACTCGGAGAGAGTGACTTACTAATTCGGACTAACTGGTTGACTTATTAACTCGGACTGACTGGTTGACTTACTAACTCGGACTGACTGATTGACCTACTTACTCGGACTAACTGGTTGACTTACTAACTCGGACTGACTGATTGACTTGCTAACTCGGACTGACTCATTGACATAGTAACTCGGACTAACTGGTTGACTTACTAACTCGGACTGATTGGTTGACTTACTATTTCGGACTAACTGGTTGACTTACTAACTCGGATTTACTCACTTACTAACTCGAACTGACTGACTTACTAACTAGGACTGACTGATTGACTTACTAATTCGGAGTAACTGGTTGACTTACTAAGTCGAACTGACTAACTGACTTACTAATTCGGACTAACTGGTTGACTTACAAACTCAGACTGCCTGATTTACTAACTCGGACTGACTGACTTACTAACTCGAACTGACTGCTTGACTTACTATTTCGGACTAACTGGTTGACATACTAATTCGGACTGATTGACCTACTTACTCGGAGTAACTGGTTTACTTACTAACTCGGACTGACTGACTTACTAACTCAGACTGACTGGTTGACATACTAACTCGGACTGATTGACTGACTTACTAACTCGGACTGACTCACTAACTCGGACTGACTGGTTGACTTACTTACTTGGACCGATTGACTTACTCATTCGGAGTAACTGGTTTACTTACTAACTCTGACTGACTGACTTACTAAGTCGAACTGACTAACTGACTTACTACTTCGGACTAACTGGTTGACTTACAAACTCGGACTGGCTGATTATTAATTCGGTCTGACTGACTTACTAACTCGAACTGACTGCTTGACTTACTATTTCGGACTAACTGGTTGACATACTAATTCGGACTGATTGACCTACTTACTCGGAGTAACTGGTTTACTTACTAACTCGGACTGACTGACTTACTAACTCGAACTGACTAACTGACCTACTAATTCGGACTAACTGGTTGACTTACAAACTCGGACTGACTGACTTACTAACTCGACTGACTGCTCGACTTACTAACTCGGACTGGCTGAGTTAGTAACTCGAACTGACTTGTTGACTTACTAACTCGGACTAACTGGCTGACTTACTAACTCGGAGAGAGTGACTTACTAATTAGGACTAACTGGTTGACTTATTAACTCGGACTAACTGGTTGACTTACTAACTCGGACTGACTGGTCGACTTACTAACTCGGATTGACTGACTTACTAACTCGGACTAACTGGTTGACTTACTGACTCGGGCTAGCTGGTTGACTTACTAACTCGGACTGACTGGTTGAGTTACTAACTCGGACTGACTGACTTCCTACCTCGGACTGACTGGTTGACTTTCTTACTAGGACTAACTGGTTGACTTACTAATTCGGACTGACTGACTTACTATCTCGGACTGACTGATTTACTAAATCGGACTGACTGACTTACTAACTTGGACTGACTTACTTACTATCTCGGACTGACTGACTTACTAAATCGGACTGACTGACTTACTAAATCGGACTGATTGACTGACCTACTAACTTGGACTGACTGACTGACTTACTAACTGTAACTGACTGACTTAGTAACTCTGACTGACTGACTTACTAACTCGGACTGACTGACTCACTTAGCAACTGTGACTGACTGACCTAGTAACTTGGACTGACTGACTGACTTACTAACTGGGATTGACTGATTGACTTACTAACTGTGACTGACTGACTTAGTACCTCCGACTGACTTATTGACTTACTAACTCGGACTCACTGACTGACTTACTAACTGTGACTGACTGACTTACTAACTCGGACTAACTGGTTGACTTACTTACTCGGACTGACTGACTTACTAACTCGGACTAACTGGTTGACTTACTAGCTCGGACTGACTGACTTACTATCTTGGACTGACTGACATACTAAATCGGACTGATTGACCTACTAACTTGGACTGACTGACTTACTAACTGTGACTGACTGACTTAGTACCTCCGACTGACTTATTGACTTACTAACTCGGACTCGCTGACTGACTTACTAACTCGGAATGACTGACTTAGTAACTCGGACTAACTGGCTGACTTACTAACTCGGACTGACTGACTTACTAACTCGGACTAACTGGTTGACTTACTAGCTCGCACTGACTGACTTACTATATCGGACTGACTGACTTACTAAATCGGACTGATTGACCTACTAACTTGGACTGACTGACATACTAACTGTGACTGACTGACTTAGTAACTCTGACTGACCGACTTACTAACTCGGACTGGTTGACTTACTTACTGACTGACTGACTGACTTAGTAACTCAGACTGACTGACTGACTTACTAACTCGGACTGACTGACTTACTAACTTGGACTGACTGGTTGACTTTCTTACTAGGACTAACTGGTTGTCTTACTAAATCGGACTGACTGACTTACTAACTTGGACAGACTGACTTACTATCTCGGACTGACTGACTTACTAAATCGGACTGACTGACTTACTAAATCGGACTGACTGACTGACTTAGTAACTCGGACTGACTGACTTACTTACTCGGACTAACTGGTTGACTTACTAACTCGGACTAACTGGTTGACTTACTAACTGGGACTGACTGATTTACTATCTCGGACTGACTGACTTACTAAATCTGACTGATTGACTTACTAACTTGGACTGACTGACTTACTAACTCGAACTGACTAACTGATTTACTAACTCGAACTGACTAACTGACTTACTAACTTGGACAATCTGGTTAACTTACTAACTCGGACTGACTGACTTACTAACTCGAAATGTAGTAACGAACTGACTGATTGACTTACTAACTGTGACTGACTGACTTACTAACTCGAACTGACTGACTTACTACCTTGAACTGACTGGTTGACTTACTAACTCGGACTGACTGAATGACTTACTAACTCGAACTGACTGACTTACTAATTCGAACTGACTGGTTGACTTATTAATTCGGACTGACTGGTTGACTTACTAACTCGGACTGACTGATTGACTTACTAACTGTGACTGGTTGACTTACTAACTCGGACTGACTGACTTACTAACTCGGACTAACTGGTTGACTTACTAATTCTACTAACTGGACTGACTGACTGACTTACTAACTCGGACTGACTCACTTACTAACTCGGACTGACTGGTTGCCTTACTAACTCGGACTGAGTGACTTACTAATTCGGACAAACTGGTTGACTTACTAACTCGGACTGACTGACTGACTTACTAATTCGGATTAACTAGTTGACTTACTAACTCGGACTGGCTGAGTTACTAACTCGTACTGACTTGTTGACTTACTAACTCGACTAACTGACTGACTGACTAACTCGGAGAGACTGACTTACTAATTCGGACTAACTGGTTGACTTATTAACTCGGACTGACTGGTTGACTTAGTAACTCTGACTGACTGATTGACCTACTTACTCGGATTAACTGGTTGGCTTACTAACTCGGACTGGCTGAGTTACTTACTCGTACTGACTTGCTGACTTACTAACTCGACTAACTGACTGACTGATTAACTCGGAGAGAGTGACTTACTAATTCGGACTAACTGGTTGACTTATTAACTCGGACTGACTGGTTGACTTACTAACTCGGACTGACTGATTGACCTACTTACTCGGACTAACTGGTTGACTTACTAACTCGGACTGACTGATTGACTTGCTAACTCGGACTGACTCATTGACTTAGTAACTCGGACTAACTGGTTGACTTACTAACTCGGACTGATTGGTTGACTTACTATTTCGGACTAACTGGTTGACTTACTAACTCGGATTTACTCACTTACTAACTCGAACTGACTGACTTACTAACTAGGACTGACTGGTTGACATACTAATTCGGACTGATTGACTGACTTACTATCTCGGACTGACTCATTTACTAACTAGGACTGACTGGTTGACTTACTAACTCGGACTGATTGACTTACTAATTCGGAGTAACTGGTTTACTTACTAACTCGGACTGACTGACTTACTAACTCGAACTCACTAACTGATTTACTAACTTGAACTGACTAACTGACTTACTAACTCGGACAATCTGGTTCACTTACTAACTCGGACTGACTGACTTACTAACTCGAACTGTAGTAACTCGAACTGACTGATTGACTTACTAACTGTGACTGACTGACTTACGAACTCGAACTGACTGACTTACTACCTTGAACTGACTGGTTGACTTACTAACTCGGACTGACTGAATGACTTACTAACTCGAACTGACTGACTTACTAATTCGAACTGACTGGTTGACTTATTAATTCGGACTGACTGGTTGACTTACTAACTCGGACTGACTGATTGACTTACTAACTGTGACTGGTTGACTTACTAACTCGGACTGACTGACTTACTAACTCGGACTAACTGGTTGACTTACTAATTCGGACTGACTGACTGACTTACTAACTCGGACTGACTCACTTACTAACTCGGACTGACTGGTTGCCTTACTAACTCGGACTGAGTGACTTACTAATTCGGACAAACTGGTTGACTTACTAACTCGGACTGACTGACTGACTTACTAATTCGGATTAACTAGTTGACTTACTAACTCGGACTGGCTGAGTTACTAACTCGTACTGACTTGTTGACTTACTAACTCGACTAACTGACTGACTGACTAACTCGGAGAGACTGACTTACTAATTCGGACTAACTGGTTGACTTATTAACTCGGACTGACTGGTTGACTTAGTAACTCTGACTGACTGATTGACCTACTTACTCGGATTAACTGGTTGGCTTACTAACTCGGACTGGTTGACTTACTAACTCGTACTGACTTGCTGACTTACTAACTCGACTAACTGACTGACTGATTAACTCGGAGAGAGTGACTTACTAATTCGGACTAACTGGTTGACTTATTAACTCGGACTGACTGGTTGACTTACTAACTCGGACTGACTGATTGACCTACTTACTTACTCGGACTAACTGGTTGACTTACTAACTCGGACTGACTGATTGACTTGCTAACTCGGACTGACTCATTGACTTAGTAACTCGGACTAACTGGTTGACTTACTAACTCGGACTGATTGGTTGACTTACTATTTCGGACTAACTGGTTGACTTACTAACTCGGATTTACTCACTTACTAACTCGAACTGACTGACTTACTAACTAGGACTGACTGGTTGACATACTAATTCGGACTGATTGACTGACTTACTATCTCGGACTGACTCATTTACTAACTAGGACTGACTGGTTGACTTACTAACTCGGACTGATTGACTTACTAATTCGGAGTAACTGGTTTACTTACTAACTCGGACTGACTGACTTACTAACTCGAACTCACTAACTGATTTACTAACTTGAACTGACTAACTGACTTACTAACTCGGACAATCTGGTTCACTTACTAACTCGGACTGACTGACTTACTAACTCGAACTGTAGTAACTCGAACTGACTGATTGACTTACTAACTGTGACTGACTGACTTACGAACTCGAACTGACTGACTTACTACCTTGAACTGACTGGTTGACTTACTAACTCGGACTGACTGAATGACTTACTAACTCGAACTGACTGACTTACTAATTCGAACTGACTGGTTGACTTATTAATTCGGACTGATTGACTGACTTACTAACTCGGACTGACTCACTTACTAACTTGGACCGACTGGTTGCCTTACTAACTCGGACTGAGTGACTTACTGATTCGGACTAACTGGTTTACTTACTAACTCGGACTGACTTACTGACTTACTAATTCGGACTAACTGGTTGACTTACTAACTCGGACTGACTGACTTACTAACTAGGACTGACTAACTTACAAACTCGGACTGACTGACTTACTAACTCGGACTGACTAGTTGACTTACTAATTCGGACTGACTGATTGACATACTAACTCGGACTGACTGGTTTACTTACTAACTCGGACTGACTGGTTTACATGCTAACTCGGACTGACTGACTTACTAATTCGGACTAACTGGTTGACTTACTAACTCGGACTGACTGACTTACTAATTCGAACTAACTGGTTGACTTACTAACTCGGACTGATTGGTTGACTTACTATTTCGGACTAACTGCTTGATTTACTAACTCGGATTTACTCACTTACTAACTCGAACTGACTGACTTACTAACTAGGACTGACTGGTTGACATACTAATTCGGACTGATTGACTGACTTACTAATTCGGAGTAACTGGTTTTACTTACTAACTCGGACTGACTGACTTACTAACTCGAACTGACTAACTGATTTACTAACTCGAACTGACTAACTGACTTACTAACTTGGACAATCTGGTTAACTTACTAACTCGGACTGACTGACTTACTAACTCGAAATGTAGTAACGAACTGACTGATTGACTTACTAACTGTGACTGACTGACTTACTAACTCGAACTGACTGACTTACTACCTTGAACTGACTGGTTGACTTACTAACTCGGACTGACTGAATGACTTACTAACTCGAACTGACTGACTTACTAATTCGAACTGACTGGTTGACTTATTAACTCGGACTGGTTGACTGACTGACTGATTGACTTACTAACTGACTGACTGGTTGACTTACTAACTCGGACTGACTGACTTACTAACTCGGACTAACTGGTTGACTTACTAATTCGGACTGACTGACTGACTTACTAACTCTGGGACTGACTGACTTACTAACTCGGACTGACTGGTTGCCTTACTAACTCGGACTGAGTGACTTACTAATTCGGACAAACTGGTTGACTTACTAACTCGGACTGACTGACTGACTTACTAATTCGGATTAACTAGTTGACTTACTAACTCGGACTGGCTGAGTTACTAACTCGTACTGACTTGTTGACTTACTAACTCGACTAACTGACTGACTGACTAACTCGGAGACTGACTTAATAATTCGGACTAACTGGTTGACTTATTAACTCGGACTGACTGGTTGACTTAGTAACTCTGACTGACTGATTGACCTACTTACTCGGATTAACTGGTTGACTTACTAACTCGGACTGGCTGAGTTACTAACTCGAACTGACTTGCTGACTTACTAACTCGACTAACTGACTGACTGATTAACTCGGAGAGAGTGACTTACTAATTCGGACTAACTGGTTGACTTATTAACTCGGACTGACTGGTTGACTTACTAACTCGGACTGACTGATTGACCTACTTACTCGGACTAACTGGTTGACTTACTAACTCGGACTGACTGATTGACTTGCTAACTCGGACTGACTCATTGACTTAGTAACTCGGACTAACTGGTTGACTTACTAACTCGGACTGATTGGTTGACTTACTATTTCGGACTAACTGGTTGACTTACTAACTCGGATTTACTCACTTACTAACTCGAACTGACTGACTTACAAACTAGGACTGACTGGTTGACATACTAATTCGGACTGATTGGACTGACTTTACTATCTCGGACTGACTCATTTACTAACTAGGACTGACTGGTTGACTTACTAACTCGGACTGATTGACTTACTAATTCGGAGTAACTGGTTTACTTACTAACTCGGACTGACTGACTTACTAACTCGAACTGACTAACTGATTTACTAACTCGAACTGATTAACTGGTTGACTTACTAACTCGGACAAACTGGTTGACTTACTAACTCGGACTGACTGACTTACTAACTCGGACTGACTGGTTGACTTACTAACTCGGACTGACTGACTTACTAACTCGGACTAACTGGTTGACTTACTAATTCGGACTGACTGACTGACTTTAACTAACTCTGACTGACTCACTTACTAACTCGGACTGACTGGTTGCCTTACTAACTCGGACTGAGGACTGACTTACTAATTCGGACTAACTGGTTGACTTACTAACTCGGACTGACTGACTTACTAACTCGGACTGACTAACTTATAAACTCGGACTGACTGACTTACTAACTCGGACTGACTGGTTGACTTACTAATTCGGACTGACTGATTGACATACTAACTCGGACTGACTGGTTGACTTACTAACTCGGACAGACTGGTTTTACTTACTAACTCGGACTGACTGACTGACTTACTAATTCGGATTAACTGGTTGACTTACTAACTCGGACTGGCTGAGTTACTAACTCGTACTGACTTGTTGACTTACTAACTCGACTAACTGACTGACTGACTAACTCGGAGAGAGTGACCTACTAATTCGGACTAACTGGTTGACTTATTAACTCGGACTGACTGGTTGACTTACTAACTCGGACTGACTGATTGACCTACTTACTCGGACTAACTGGTTGACTTACTAACTCGGACTGACTGATTGACTTACTAACTTGGACTGACTGGTTGACTTACTAACTCGGACTGATTGGTTGACTTACTATTTCGGACTAACTGGTTGACTTACTAACTCGGATTTACTCACTGGCTAACTCGAACTGACTGACTTACTAAGTAGGACTGACTGGTTCACATACTAATTCGGACTGCTTGACTGACTTACTAAGTCGGACAGACTCACTTACTAATTCGGAGTAACTGGTTTACTTACTCACTCGGACTGACTGACTTACTAACTCGAACTGACTAACTGATTTACTAACTCGAACTGATTAACTGACTTACTAACTCCGGACAAACTGGTTGACTTACTAACTCGGACTGACTGACTTACTAACTCGGACTGACTGAATGACTTACTAACTCGAACTGACTGACTTACTAATTGAACTGACTGGTCGACTTATTAATTCGGACTGACTGGTTGACTTACTAACTCCGACTGACCGACTTACTAACTCGGACTAACTGGTTGACTTACTAATTCGGACTGACTGACTGACTTACTAACTCGGACTGATTCACTTACTAACTCAGACTGACTGACTGACTTACTAACTCGAGAGAGTGATTCTACTAATTCGGACTAACTGGTTGGTTGACTTACTAACTCGGACTGACTGACTGACTTACTGGTTGACTTACTAACTCGGACTGACTGGTTGACTTACTAACTCGGACTGATTGGTTGACTTACTATTTTCGGACTAACTGGTTGACTTACTAACTCGGATTTACTCACTAACTCGAACTGACTGACTTACTACCTAGGACTGACTGGTTCACATACTAATTCGGACTGATTGACTGACTTACTAACTCGAACTGACTAACTGATTTACTAACTCGAACTGATTAACTGACTTACTAACTCGGGCAAACTGGTTGACTTACTAACTCGGACTGACTGACTTACTTACTCGAACTGTAGTAACTTGAACTGACTGGTTGACTTACTAACTCGGACTGACTGAATGACTTACTAACTCGAACTGACTGACTTACTAATTCGAACTGACTGGTTGACTTATTAATTCGGACTGACTGGTTGACTTACTAACTCGGACTGACTGACTTACTAACTCGGACTGACTGGTTGACTTACTAATTCGGACTGACTGATTGACATACTAACTCGGACTGACTGGTTGACTTACTAACTCGGACTGACTGGTTTACTTACTAACTCGGACTGACTGACTGACTTACTAATTCGGATTAACTGGTTGACTTATTAACTCGGACTGACTGGTTGACTTAGTAACTCTGACTGACTGATTGACCTACTTACTCGGATTAACTGGTTGACTTACTAACTCGGACTGGCTGAGTTACTAACTCGTACTGACTTGCTGACTTACTAACTCGACTAACTGACTGACTGATTAACTCGGAGAGAGTGACTTACTAATTCGGACTAACTGGTTGACTTATTAACTCGGACTGACTGGTTGACTTACTAACTCGGACTGACTGATTGACCTACTTACTCGGACTAACTGGTTGACTTACTAACTCGGACTGACTGATTGACTTGCTAACTCGGACTGACTCATTGACTTAGTAACTCGGACTAACTGGTTGACTTACTAACTCGGACTGATTGGTTGACTTACTATTTCGGACTAACTGGTTGACTTACTAACTCGGATTTACTCACTTACTAACTCGAACTGACTGACTTACTAACTAGGACTGACTGATTGACTTACTAATTCGGAGTAACTGGTTGACTTACTAAGTCGAACTGACTAACTGACTTACTAATTCGGACTAACTGGTTGACTTACAAACTCAGACTGCCTGATTTACTAACTCGGACTGACTGACTTACTAACTCGAACTGACTGCTTGACTTACTATTTCGGACTAACTGGTTGACATACTAATTCGGACTGATTGACCTACTTACTCGGAGTAACTGGTTTACTTACTAACTCGGACTGACTGACTTACTAACTCAGACTGACTGGTTGACATACTAACTCGGACTGATTGACTGACTTACTAACTCGGACTGACTCACTAACTCGGACTGACTGGTTGACTTACTAACTTGGACCGATTGACTTACTCATTCGGAGTAACTGGTTTACTTACTAACTCTGACTGACTGACTTACTAAGTCGAACTGACTAACTGACTTACTACTTCGGACTAACTGGTTGACTTACAAACTCGGACTGGCTGATTATTAATTCGGTCTGACTGACTTACTAACTCGAACTGACTGCTTGACTTACTATTTCGGACTAACTGGTTGACATACTAATTCGGACTGATTGACCTACTTACTCGGAGTAACTGGTTTACTTACTAACTCGGACTGACTGACTTACTAACTCGAACTGACTAACTGACCTACTAATTCGGACTAACTGGTTGACTTACAAACTCGGACTGACTGACTTACTAACTCGACTGACTGCTCGACTTACTAACTGACTGGCTGAGTTAGTAACTCGAACTGACTTGCTGACTTACTAACTCGGACTAACTGGCTGACTTACTAACTGAGAGTGACTTACTAATTAGGACTAACTGGTTGACTTATTAACTCGGACTAACTGGTTGACTTACTAACTCGGACTGACTGGTCGACTTACTAACTCGGATTGACTGACTTACTAACTCGGACTAACTGGTTGACTTACTGACTCGGGCTAACTGGTTGACTTACTAACTCGGACTGACTGGTTGAGTTACTAACTCGGACTGACTGACTTCCTACCTCGGACTGACTGGTTGACTTTCTTACTAGGACTAACTGGTTGACTTACTAATTCGGACTGACTGACTTACTATCTCGGACTGACTGATTTACTAAATCGGACTGACTGACTTACTAACTTGGACTGACTTACTTACTATCTCGGACTGACTGACTTACTAAATCGGACTGACTGACTTACTAAATCGGACTGATTGACTGACCTACTAACTTGGACTGACTGACTGACTTACTAACTGTAACTGACTGACTTAGTAACTCTGACTGACTGACTTACTAACTCGGACTGACTGACTCACTTAGCAACTGTGACTGACTGACCTAGTAACTTGGACTGACTGACTGACTTACTAACTGGGATTGACTGATTGACTTACTAACTGTGACTGACTGACTTAGTACCTCCGACTGACTTATTGACTTACTAACTCGGACTCACTGACTGACTTACTAACTGTGACTGACTGACTTACTAACTCGGACTAACTGACTGACTTACTTACTCGGACTGACTGGTTGACTTACTAACTCGGACTAACTGGTTGACTTACTAGCTCGGACTGACTGACTTACTATCTTGGACTGACTGACATACTAAATCGGACTGATTGACCTACTAACTTGGACTGACTGACTTACTAACTGTGACTGACTGACTTAGTACCTCCGACTGACTTATTGACTTACTAACTCGGACTCGCTGACTGACTTACTAACTCGGAATGACTGACTTAGTAACTCGGACTAACTGGCTGACTTACTAACTCGGACTGACTGACTTACTAACTCGGACTAACTGGTTGACTTACTAGCTCGCACTGACTGACTTACTATATCGGACTGACTGACTTACTAAATCGGACTGATTGACCTACTAACTTGGACTGACTGACATACTAACTGTGACTGACTGACTTAGTAACTGACTGACCGACTTACTAACTCGGACTGGTTGACTTACTTACTGTGACTGACTGACTTAGTAACTCAGACTGACTGACTGACTTACTCACTCGGACTGACTGACTTACTAACTTGGACTGACTGGTTGACTTTCTTACTAGGACTAACTGGTTGTCTTACTAAATCGGACTGACTGACTTACTAACTTGGACAGACTGACTTACTATCTCGGACTGACTGACTTACTAAATCGGACTGACTGACTTACTAAATCGGACTGACTGACTGACTTAGTAACTCGGACTGACTGACTTACTTACTCGGACTAACTGGTTGACTTACTAACTCGGACTAACTGGTTGACTTACTAACTGGGACTGACTGATTTACTATCTCGGACTGACTGACTTACTAAATCTGACTGATTGACTTACTAACTTGGACTGACTGATTTACTAACTGTGACTGACTGACTTACTAACCCGGATTGACTGACTTACTAACTCGGACAGACTGATTGTCTTCCTAAATCGGACTGACTGATTTCCTTACTTACTTGGACTAACTGATTGACTTACTAAATCGGACTGACTGACTTACAAACACGGACTGACTGACTTACAAACTCGGACTGAGTGATTTACTTGCTAAACCGGACTAACTGGTTGACTTACTAAGTCGTACTAACTGACTTACAAACTCGGACTGATTGACTTACTAACCCGGATTGACTGACTTACTAACTTGGACTGACTGTCTTCCTAAATCGGACTGATTGACTTTCTAACTCGGACTGACTGATTGCCTTACTAACTCGGACTAACTGATTGACTTACTAAATCGGACTGACTGACTTACTAACTGTGACTGACTGAATGCCTCACTAACTCGGACTGAGTGATTGACTGACTAACTCGGACTGACTCACTAACAGATTGACTGACTTACTAACTCGGACTAACTGGTTGACTTACTAACTTGGACTGACTGACTTACTAACTCGGACTAACTGGTTGACATACTAACTTGGACTGACTGACTTACTAAGTCGGACTAACTGGTTGACTTACTAACTCGGACTTACTGGTTGACTTACTATCTCGGACTGACTGACTTACTAAATCGGACTGATTGACCTACTAACTTGGACTGACTGACTTACTCACTGTGACTGACTGACTTAGTAACTCTGGTTGACTGACTTACTAACTTTGACTGACTGAATGCCTCACTAACTCGGACTGAGTGATTGACTTACTAACTCGGACTGACTCACTAACAGACTGACTGACTTACTAACTCGGACTAACTGGTTGACTTACTGACTCGGACTGACTGACTTACTAACTCTGACTAACTGGTTGACTAACTAACTCGGACTGACTGATTTACTATCTCGGACTGACTGACTTACTAAATCGGACTAATTGACCTACTAACTTGGACTGACTGACTTAGTAAGTCTGACTGACTCACTTACTAACTCGGAACGACTGACTTACTAACTGTGACTGATTGACTTAGTATCTCGGACTGACTGACTGACTTACAAACTCGGACTGACTGACTTACAAACTCGGACTGAGTGATTTACTTGCTAAACCAGACTAACTGGTTGACTTACTAAGTCGTACTGACTGACTTACAAACTCGGACTGATTGACTTACTAACCCGGATTGATTGACTTACTAACTCGGACTGACTGATTGTCTTCCTAAATCGGACTGATTGACTTTCTAACTCGGACTGACTGATTGCCTTACTAACTCGGACTAACTGATTGACTTACTAAATCGGACTGACTGACTTACAAACTCGGACTGACTGACTTACTAACTCGGACTGAGTGATTTACTGGCTAAACCGGACTGACTGATTGACTTACTAACCCGGATTGACTGACTTACTAACTCGGACTGACTGATTGTCTTCCTAAATCGGACTGATTGACGTTCTAACTCGGACTGACTGATTGCCTTACTAACTCGGACTAACTGATTGACTAACTAAATCGGACTGACTGACTTACAAACTCGGACTGACTGACTTACTAACTCGGACTGAGTGATTTACTTGCTAAACCGGACTGACTGACTGACTTACTAACTGTGACTGACTGAATGCCTCACTAACTCGGACTGAGTGATTGACTGACTAACTCGGACTGACTCACTAACAGAATGACAGACTTACTAACTCGGACTAACTGGTTGACTTACTAACTTGGACTGGCTGACTTACTAACTCGGACTAACTGGTTGACTTACTAACTCGGACTGACTGACTTACTATCTCGGACTGACTGACTTACTAAATCGGACTGATTGACCTACTAACTTGGACTGACTGACTTACTAACTGTGACTAACTGATTGACTTACTAAATCGGACTGACTGACTTAAAAACTCAGACTGACTGACTTACTAACTCGGACTGAGTGATTTACTTGCTAAACCGGACTATCTGGTTGACTTACTAAGTCGTACTGACTGACTTACAAACTCGGACTGATTGACTTACTAACCCGGATTGATTGACTTACTAACTCGGACTGACTGATTGTCTTCCTAAATCGGACTGATTGACTTTCTAACTCGGACTGACTGACCTACTAACTTGGACTGACTTAGTAACTGTGACTGACTGACTTAGTTACTTGGACTGACTGACTGACTTACTAACTCGGATTCACTGATTGACTTACTAACTGTGACTGACTGACTTAGTACCTCCGACTGACTTATTGACTTACTAACTCGGACTCACTGACTGACTTACTAACTGTGACTGACTGACTTACTAACTCGGACTAACTGGTTGACTTACTTACTCGGACTGACTGACTTACTAACTCGGACTAACTGGTTGACTTACTAGCTCGGACTGACTGACTTACTATCTTGGACTGACTGACATACTAAATCGGACTGATTGACCTACTAACTTGGACTGACTGACTTACTAACTGTGACTGACTGACTTAGTACCTCCGACTGACTTATTGACTTACTAACTCGGACTCGCTGACTGACTTACTAACTCGGAATGACTGACTTAGTAACTCGGACTAACTGGCTGACTTACTAACTCGGACTGACTGACTTACTAACTCGGACTAACTGGTTGACTTACTAGCTCGCACTGACTGACTTACTATATCGGACTGACTGACTTACTAAATCGGACTGATTGACCTACTAACTTGGACTGACTGACATACTAACTGTGACTGACTGACTTAGTAACTCTGACTGACCGACTTACTAACTCGGACTGGTTGACTTACTTACTGTGACTGACTGACTTAGTAACTCAGACTGACTGACTGACTTACTCACTCGGACTGACTGACTTACTAACTTGGACTGACTGGTTGACTTTCTTACTAGGACTAACTGGTTGACTTACTAAATCGGACTGACTGACTTACTAACTTGGACAGACTGACTTACTATCTCGGACTGACTGACTTACTAAATCGGACTGACTGACTTACTAAATCGGACTGACTGACTGACTTAGTAACTCGGACTGACTGACTTACTTACTCGGACTAACTGGTTGACTTACTAACTCGGACTAACTTGTTGACTTACTAACTGGGACTGACTGATTTACTATCTCGGACTGACTGACTTACTAAATCTGACTGATTGACTTACTAACTTGGACTGACTGATTTACTAACTGTGACTGACTGACTTACAAACCCGGATTGACTGACTTACTAACTCGGACTGACTGATTGTCTTCCTAAATCGGACTGACTGATTTCCTTACTTACTTGGACTAACTGATTGACTTACTAAATCGGACTGACTGACTTACAAACACGGACTGACTGACTTACAAACTCGGACTGAGTGATTTACTGGCTAAACCGGACTAACTGGTTGACTTACTAAGCCGTACTAACTGACTTACAAACTCGGACTGATTGACTTACTAACCCGGATTGACTGACTTACTAACTCGGACTGACTGTCTTCCTAAATCGGACTGATTGACTTTCTAACTCGGACTGACTGATTGCCTTACTAACTCGGACTAACTGATTGACTTACTAAATCGGACTGACTGACTTACTAACTGTGACTGACTGAATGCCTCACTAACTCGGACTGAGTGATTGACTGACTAACTCGGACTGACTCACTAACAGATTGACTGACTTACTAACTCGGACTAACTGGTTGACTTACTAAGTCGTACTGACTGACTTACAAACTCGGACTGATTGACTTACTAACCCGGATTGATTGACTTACTAACTCGGACTGACTGATTGTCTTCCTAAATCGGACTGATTGACTTTCTAACTCGGACTGACTGATTGCCTTACTAACTCGGACTAACTGATTGACTTACTAAATCGGACTGACTGACTTACAAACTCGGACTGACTGACTTACTAACTCGGACTGAGTGATTTACTGGCTAAACCGGACTGACTGATTGACTTACTAACCCGGATTGACTGACTTACTAACTCGGACTGACTGATTGTCTTCCTAAATCGGACTGATTGACGTTCTAACTCGGACTGACTGATTGCCTTACTAACTCGGACTAACTGATTGACTAACTAAATCGGACTGACTGACTTACAAACTCGGACTGACTGACTTACTAACTCGGACTGAGTGATTTACTTGCTAAACCGGACTGACTGACTGACTTACTAACTGTGACTGACTGAATGCCTCACTAACTCGGACTGAGTGATTGACTGACTAACTCGGACTGACTCACTAACAGAATGACAGACTTACTAACTCGGACTAACTGGTTGACTTACTAACTTGGACTGGCTGACTTACTTACTCGGACTTTCTGGTTGACTTACTAACTCGGACTGACTGACTTACTATCTCGGACTGACTGACTTACTAACTCGGACTGATTGACCTACTAACTTGGACTGACTGACTTACTAACTGTGACTAACTGATTGACTTACTAAATCGGACTGACTGACTTAAAAACTCAGACTGACTGACTTACTAACTCGGACTGAGTGATTTACTTGCTAAACCGGACTAACTGGTTGACTTACTAAGTCGTACTGACTGACTTACAAACTCGGACTGATTGACTTACTAACGCGGATTGATTGACTTACTAACTCGGACTGACTGATTGTCTTCCTAAATCGGACTGATTGACTTTCTAACTCGGACTGACTGACCTACTAGCTTGGACTGACTGACTGACTTACTAACTGTGACTGACTGACTTAGTAACTCTGACTGACTGACTTACTAACTCGGACTGACCGACTGACTTAGTAACTGTGACTGACTGACTTAGTTACTTGGACTGACTGACTGACTTACTAACTCGGATTGACTGATTGACTTACTAACTGTGACTGATTGACTTAGTAACTCGGACTGACTGACTGACTTACTAACTCGGACTGGTTGACTTACTAACTCGGACTAACTGGTTGACTAACTCGGACTGACTGACTCACTAACTCGGACTGACTGACTTACTAACTGTGACTGACTGACTTAGTAACTCGGACTGACTGAATGAGTTACTCACTCGGACTGACTGACTTCCTAACTCGGACTAACTGGTTGACTTTCTTACTAGGACTAACTGGTTGACTTACTAACTCGGACTGACTGACTTACTATCTCGGACTGACTGACTTGCTAAATCGGACTGACTGACTTACTAACTTGGACTGACTGACTGACTTACTAACTGTGACTGACTGACTTAGTAACTCTGATTGACTGACTTCCTAACTCGGAGTGACTGGTTGACTTTCTTACTAGGACCAACTGGTTGACTTACTAACTCGGACTGACTGACTTACTATCTCGGACTGACTGACTGACTAAATCGGACTGACTGACCTACTAACTTGGACTGACTGACTGACTTACTAACTGTGACTGACTGACTTAGTAACTCTGACTGACTGACTTACCAACTTGGACTGACTGACCTACTAGCTTGGACTGACTAACTTACTATCTCGGACTGACTGACTTACTAAATCGGACTGACTGACTTACTAAATCGGACTGACTGACCTACTAACTTGGACTGACTGACTGACTTACTAACTGTGACTGACTGACTTAGTAACTCTGACTGACTGACTTACTAACTCGGACTGACTGACTGACTTACTAACTGTGACTGATTGACTTAGTAACTCGGACTGACTGACTGACTTACTAACTCGGACTGACTGACTTACTAACATGGACTAACTGGTTGACTTACTAACTCGGACTGACTGACTTACTAACTCGGACTAACTGGTTGACTTACTAACTCGGACTGACTGACTTACTATCTCGGACTGACTGACTTACTAAATCGGACTGATTGACCTACTAACTTGGACTGACTGACTTACTAACTGTGACTAACTGATTGACTTACTAAATCGGACTGACTGACTTAAAAACTCAGACTGACTGACTTACTAACTCGGACTGAGTGATTTACTTGCTAAACCGGACTAACTGGTTGACTTACTAAGTCGTACTGACTGACTTACAAACTCGGACTGATTGACTTACTAACCCGGATTGATTGACTTACTAACTCGGACTGACTGATTGTCTTCCTAAATCGGACTGATTGACTTTCTAACTCGGACTGACTGACCTACTAACTTGGACTGACTGACTGACTTACTAACTGTGACTGACTGACTTAGTAACTCTGACTGACTGACTTACTAACTCGGACTGACCGACTGACTTAGTAACTGTGACTGACTGACTTAGTTACTTGGACTGACTGACTGACTTACTAACTCGGATTCACTGATTGACTTACTAACTGTGACTGACTGAATGTCTCACTAACTCGGACTGAGTGATTGACTGACTAACTCGGACTGACTCACTAACAGAATGACTGAATTACTAACTCGGACTAACTGGTTGACTAACTAACTTGGACTGGCTGACTTACTAACTCGGACTAACTGGTTGACTTACTAAATCGGACTGACTGACTTAAAAACTCAGACTGACTGACTTACTAACTCGGACTGAGTGATTTACTTGCTAAACCGGACTAACTGGTTGACTTACTAAGTCGTACTGACTGACTTACAAACTCGGACTGACTGACCTACTAACTTGGACTGACTGACTGACTTACTAACTGTGACTGACTGACTTAGTAACTCTGACTGACTGACTTACTAACTCGGACTGACCGACTGACTTAGTAACTGTGACTGACTTACTTAGTTACTTGGACTGACTGACTGACTTACTAATTCGGATTCACTGATTGACTTACTAACTGTGACTGACTGACTTAGTACCTCCGACTGACTTATTGACTTATCAACTCGGACTGACTGACTGACCTACTAACTCTGTGACTGATTGACTTAGTAACTCGGACTGACTGATTTACTATCTCGGACTGACTGACTTACTAAATCGGACTGATTGACCTACTAACTTGGACTGACTGACTTACTAACTGTGACTGACTGACTAAGTAACTCGGACTGACTGACTTACTAACTGTGACTGACTGACTTAGTAACTCGGACTGACTGACTTACTAACCTGGATTGACTGACTTACTAACTCGGACTGACTGATTGTCTTCCTAAATTGGACTGATTGACTTTCTAACTCGGACTGACTGATTGCCTTACTAACTCGGACTAACTGATTGACTTACAAAATCGGACTGACTGCCTTAAAAACTCAGACTGACTGACTTACTAACTCGGACTGACTGATTTACTTGCTAAACCGGACTAACTGGTTGACTTACTAAGTCGTACTGACTGACTTACAAACTCGGACTGATTGACTTACTAACCCGGATTGACTGACTTTTTAACTCGGACTGACTGATTGTCTTCCTAAATCGGACTGATTGACTTTCTAACTCGGACTGACTGATTGCCTTACTAGCTCGGACTAACTGATTGACTTACTAAATCGGACTGACTGACTTACAAACTCGGACTGACTGACTTACTAACTCGGACTGAGTGATTTACTTGCTAAACCGGACTGACTGACTGACTTACTAACTGTGACTGACTGAATGCCTCACTAACTCGGACTGAGTGATTGACTTACTAACTCGGACTGACTCACTAACAGACTGAATGACTTACTAAATCGGACTGACTCACTAACTGACTGCCTGACTGACTGACTCCAACTGACAAACTGATTGACTGGCTCAAAAAATGCTAAAATACTAATTCTATGAGACTGACTCACTAACACTGGCTGACTCACTCACTAACTCTTACTGACGGACTGACTCAACTTGGCAGACTCTAACTGACTAACTGAAACTGACTCACTCACAAAGTGAGTGTGAGTTATCGAAACTCTATGGACCAGTAATGAATGTATGGTAATGTTAAATTATGAAATCTGCTGCACTGACCGTACTTAATATTGAAACTCTATGGACCAATAATGAATGTATACTAATGTTAAATTATGAAATCTGCTGCACTGACCGTACTAAATATCGAAATTCTATGGACCAATAATGAATGTATACTAATGTTAAATTATGAAATCTGCTGCACTGACCGTACTTAATATTGAAACTCTATGGACCAATAATGAATGTATACTAATGTTAAATTATGAAATCTGCTGCACTGACCGTACTAAATATCGAAACTCTATGGACCAATAATGAATGTATACTAATGTTAAATTATGAAATCTGCTGCACTGACCGTACTAAATATCGAAACTCTATGGACCAATAATGAATGTATACTAATGTTAAATTATGAAATCTGCTGCACTGACCGTACTTAATATCGAAACTCTATGGACCAATAATGAATGTATACTAATGTTAAATTATGAAATCTGCTGCACTGACCGTACTAAATATCGAAACTCTATGGACCAATAATGAATGTATGCTAATGTTAAAATTATGAAATCTGCTGCACTGACCGTACTAAATATCGAAACTCTATGGACCAATAATGAATGTATACTAATGTTAAATTATGAAATCTGCTGCACTGACCGTACTTAATATCGAAACTCTATGGACCAATAATGAATGTATACTAATGTTAAATTATGAAATCTGCTGCACTGACCGTAATAAGTGCGAGCAAATATCGAAACTTTATGGACAAATGATGCATGTTTACCCATGTTTAAGTAATGAAACGTAACGAAATTCTGTGGACAAATAATCTATGTACCATGGACCGATGGCCTACACGTAAACTTTCCAAATAAACAATAAACAAATAATCAATAAGCACCCCCACATTCAACCCACCGTCCATCCACAGTCCCTCAATCACAGACATTCACTCACACATCCAGCTTCAAATTGTGACAAGACTAAATATACCGTCATTTTCAGTGAAGACGTATCGTTAGCAAATACTATAAACAAAATGTTAATAGGCGTAAGTTACATACAGTTGGGCAATCTATAACACTTCATTTTTTCTTTTAATATAATATGATTTGTATATAAATACATGGCTGGATGTCATTTTTTTCTTTATCAATGAATGTATATTATGTAATTACATTTCTTATGTAACTCAATTGTGACACTTAAATATAGTATTTCTGCCTGTATGTCTGTCTGTGTATAAATTTAACATACTGTATAAAAAAAACATACAAACATTTTGACAAAATTTAAGAAAACAATGCCATACTTACCAGTGGTTTCCCTTGCACGCTGTTGTCAATGACGGTCGCCCCTCCTTATTTATACCTTATTAAGTGTCGTATTGTGGTTGAGGAGGTGACAAAACATGTGTTTTGGTACATCCTTTTCAGAACAAAAAAAACAACCAATTGCATCAGAATACAGAAATCAATAATATCACACTCCGAACTTCCTGTTCGAGATAGGTGTCGTGCTCGTTTATTTGCTGTGTTTGGTTGTGGTTTAACGCCACACTCTGTATCTCTGCATCTCTGTACATGTTATCCGTGCTGCCTGGCTTGTTTGTTTGTTTGTTGTTGGTTTAACGACAAAATATCCAGCAACTGTACATCTGTAACAAGATGGCCGGAAGGGCTCAACTACAAAACACTCAGCAATGTTCCAGTCTGTAAATATTCACGCCTAGACCAGACAATCCAGTGATCAACAGCATGAGCATCAATCTACACAATTGGGATACGATGACATGTGTCAACGAAGTCAGCAAGCCTGGCCACCCGATCTCGTTAGTCGCTTTTTACAAGCATGGGTTACTGAAGATCAATTCTAACCCCGATCTTCAGGGGTCGATCTCGGGTTAGTCAGTTGAATATAGTCATACATGCATCTGTAGCAAGTTGGAAAAAAATGATACTATCCCAAGAGACAATATATATATATATATGAAAAAATAATCATTCAAAAAAATAAAATAGTAACTTTAAAACCATGACACAAAAAACCATTTATTTTTATAATCTTTCCCGAATCTCTCTGTTGTGCTGTGAGCGGTTGGATAGCCCAGTGGTTAAAGTGTTCGCTCGTCACATGAAGACCGGATTCGATTCCAGATGTACAATGTCATGGTTACTATAGTCAGAATCCGCTCCCTCTAATATAGTGAGCGAGTGAGTTTAGTTTTACGCCGCTTTTAGCAATATCCCATTGTCACGACGAGTGATACAAGTAATAGAAACAAAACAAAAACCAAAGACAATATGCAAAAAAAGCAAAAATAATAAAACAGCACCAATAAATCTAAAAAGAAACAAAACCAACAAAAAACAATCGACAACAAAAACTGCAAATCTGCACTTTCACTGAACCCCTACACCGTTGTTGACGAAATGATAAAGCTGATGATGTTGGTGTGTGCTTCCTTGTGCAAGGCGTGCTTCACGGATTGCCTGACAACGTTGCAGGTGTTCTGTTACACCTGAGTTCCACTGAGTCACAAAGTTTATATTAAACACATAGCCACGTGAGGTGATTTTGTTCAACCCACATATTGTTATACTATGATGGCATAAATGGATAATTTGAATTGTTAGATTTGTTTATTCACAACTTTTTCAGGATATCGAATTAATTACAGATTTTGCGACGAAAATGTTAAGGAAAACTGTATATTTTATAAATTTGCTGAATCACCAGATAGATAAAAGTAATATTATATAATGAATCGTAACATTATTAAGTCATGTAAAAAATGCTACTCCATTTCGATTTGTAATATTACGTAATTCTGACTGAATTGATAATACACTGACATACACGGCTGGTCCGTCTGGATTCATGCGTGAATATTTTTAACAGTGTTCTGACTGTGACTCAGAAATATTGTTTATATACTCACGGGCGAAAGAAACGTCACCACAATGATTTTTTTTATCTTTTATCGTACACTAAGTTATATTTCATATCTGTAGTTCACACTTTCATAATTCAGAATGTTGTAAATCCATTAATTTTCCATATATGATCGTTAAGTTTGTTGTTTTGTGACATGTTAAAAAGCGAGGTGACGTTTCTTTCGCCCGTGAGTTTATGTTCCCGAAATACTACTCCCTACACACGGGCGTGCTCGTCCTTTTCTACGTCAGTTGATAAACTGGAGAATGGGCTTAATGCTTGAAACATTTAAATCAAAGTACAGATTTGAAAAAGATAATTTTACCTTAAAATATTAACGGGTATTGCAAGACAGAATATGAACATGGTGTTCTGAGCGCATGGGACATTGTGCCCTTGTGGCCTGGGTCATTCTGCTCTGATGGTACTTGTAATCTTGGAAAGTCATTGAAATACCTTCATTGCTTTCCATGTGCCCTGGTGGCGGGGGTCATTGTGCCCTGATAGTGTGGGTCATTGTTTCCTTTGGCGTGGGACATTGTGCCCTGATAGTGTGGGTCATTGTTCCCTTTGGCGTGGGACATTGTACCCTGATAGTGTGGGTCATTGTTCCTTTGGCGTGGGACCTTGTGCCCTGGCAGTGTGGGTCATTGTTCCCTTTGGCGTGGGACATTGTGCCCTGATAGTGTGGGTCATTGTTCCCTTTGGCGTGGGACATTGTACCCTGATAGTGTGGGTCATTATTCCTTTTGGCGTGGGACATTGTGCCCTGATAGTGTGGGTCATTGTTCCCTTTGGCGTGGGACATTGTGCCCTGATAGTGTGGGTCATTGTTCCCTTTGGCGTGGGATATTGTACCCTGATAGTGTGGGTCATTGTTCCCTTTGGCGTGGGACATTGTACCCTGATAGTGTGGGTCATTGTTCCTTTTGGCGTGGGACATTGTACCCTGATAGTGTGGGTCATTGTTCCCTTTGGCGTGGGACATTGTACCCTGATAGTGTGGGTCATTGTTCCTCTTGGCGTGGGACATTGTACCCTGATAGTGTGGGTCATTGTTCCCTTTGGCGTGGGACATTGTGCCCTGATAGTGTGGGTCATTGTTCCCTTTTGGCGTGGGACATTGTGCCCTGATAGTGTGGGGCCATTGTTCCCTTTGGCGTGGGACATTGTACCCTGATAGTGTGGGCCATTGTTCCCTTTGGCGTGGGACATTGTGCCCTGATAGTGTGGGTCATTGTTTCCTTTGGCGTGGGACATTGTACCCTGATAGTGTGGGTCATTGTTCCCTTTGGCGTGGGACATTGTGCCCTGATAGTGTGGGTCATTGTTCCCTTTGGCGTGGGACATTGTACCCTGATAGTGTGGGTCATTGTTCCCTTTGGCGTGGGACCTTGTGCCCTGATAGTGTGGGTCATTGTTCCCTTTGGCGTGGGACATTGTGCCCTGATAGTGTGGGTCATTGTTCCCTTTGGCGTGGGACATTGTACCCTGATAGTGTGGGTCATTATTCCCTTTGGCGTGGGACATTGTACCCTGATAGTGTGGGTCATTGTTCCCTTTGGCGTGGGACATTGTGCCCTGATAGTGTGGGTCATTGTTCCCTTTGGCGTGGGACATTGTGCCCTGATAGTGTGGGTCATTGTTCCCTTTGGCGTGGGACATTGTGCCCTGATAGTGTGGGTCATTGTTCCCTTTGGCGTGGGACATTGTGCCCTGATAGTGTGGGTCATTGTTCCCTTTGGCGTGGGATATTGTACCCTGATAGTGTGGGTCATTGTTCCCTTTGGCGTGGGACATTGTACCCTGATAGTGTGGGTCATTGTTCCTTTTGGCGTGGGACATTGTACCCTGATAGTGTGGGTCATTGTTCCCTTTGGCGTGGGACATTGTGCCCTGATAGTGTGGGTCATTGTTCCCTTTGGCGTGGGACATTGTACCCTGATAGTGTGGGTCATTGTTCCCTTTGGCGTGGGACATTGTACCCTGATAGTGTGGGTCATTGTTCCCTTTGGCGTGGGACATTGTGCCCTGATAGTGTGGGTCATTGTTCCCTTTGGCGTGGGACATTGTACCCTGATAGTGTGGGTCATTGTTCCTCTTGGCGTGGGACATTGTACCCTGATAGTGTGGGTCATTGTTCCCTTTCTCATGTTCATGGAGTGACCAGATGGTGTCGGTCAACCATGAACATCCGTGTTACAGTTGGACCTCTGCATGCCATGCTTCTCTATGTTGAAGATGGGCGGGTGTCAAAGCATGAAAGTAGGTGCAAAACGATTATCTTTATGATGACTTACAAATTCTCTCTCTCTCCCTCCATCACCCTCTCTCTCCCTCCTTTCTCTCTCTCTCTCTCCCTCCATCCTTCTCTCTCTCCCTCCCTCCTCTCTCTCTCTCTCTCTCCTCTCTCTCCATCTCTCCTCCCTCCTTTCTCTCTCCTCCATCACCCTCCTCTCCTCCTCTCCTCCTCCATCACCCTCCTCTCTCTCTCTCTCCCTCCATCTCCCTTTTCCTCTCTCTCTCTCTCCCTCCATCACCCTCCTCCTCTCCCTCTCCTCCCTCTCCCCCTCTCTCTCTCTCCTCCATCACCTCTCTCTCCCTCCCTCTCTCTCTCTCCATCCCTCCTTCTCTCTCTCTCTCTCCCTCCATCACCCCTCTCTCTCCTTCTCTCTCTCCCTCCATCACCCTCTCTCCTCCTTTCTCTCTTCCCCTAAAACATCTCCTCTCTCCCTCCTTTCTCTCTCTCTCCATCCCTCTCTCTCTCTCCATCTTCCTCCATCTCTCTCTGGGGCAGGGGTAGCCTAGTGTTTAAAGCGTTGGCTCGTCACGCCGAAGACCCGGGTTCGAATCCCCACATGGGTACAATGTGTGAAGCCCTTTTCTGGTGTCCCCGCCGTGATGATGCTGGAATATTGCCAAACTCAGTCAGTCAGTCAGTCCATCCCTCTCTGTGTCTCTCTCCCTCCCTCTTTCCCCCTCTCTCTATCTCTCTCTCTCTTTCTCTCTCTGAAGCGGCGGGGTGGCTAAGTGGTCAAAGCGAAGGCCCGGGTTCGATTCCTGCATGGACATAATGAGTGGAGTCACATTGTTTGAACATTGCTAAGAAGCGTAAACCCAACTCCAACCCACTCCAGCACCCACCACTGTCCATCTCTCCGTCCTCAGCAGTCATGAGCTAGCAGCACCATCCCAATCCTCAGCAGCAGCAGCAGCAGCAGCCCAGCAGCAGCTGGCAGCAGCCAGCAGCAGCAGCAGCAGCAGCAGCAGCAGCAGCAGCAGCGGCAGCAGCAGCAGCAGCAGCAGCAGCAGCAGCAGCAGCGGTGGCAGCAGCAGCAGCAGCAGCAGCAGCAGCAGCAGCAGCAGTGGCAGCAGCAGCAGCAGCAGCAGCAGCAGCAGCAGCAAGCAGCAGCAGCAGCAGCAGCAGCAGCAGCAGCAGCAGCAGCAGTAAGCAGCAGCAGCAGCAGCAGTAGCCAGCAGCAGCAGCAGCAGCAGCAGCGGCAGCAGCAGCAGCAGTAGCGCCAGCAGCAGCCAGCAGCAGCAGCAGCAGCAGCAGCAGCAGCAGCAGCAGCAGCAGCAGCAGCAGCAGCAGCAGCAGCAGCCAGCAGCAGCAGTGGCAGCAGCAGCAGCAGCAGCAGCAGCAGCAGCAGCAGCAGCAGCAGCAGCAGTAGCAGCAGCAGCAGTAGCAGCAGTAGCAGCAGCAGCAGCAGTAGTAGCAGTAGCAGTAGCAGTAGCAGCAGTAGGAGCAGTAGTAGCAGGTAGCAGCAGCAGTAGCAGCAGCAGCAGCAGTAGTAAGTAGCAGAGTAGCAGTAGTAGTAGCAGTAGCAGTAGCAGCAGCAGCAGTAGTAGTAGCAGCAGAGTAGTAGTAGTAGCAGTAGTAGCAGTAGTAGCAGCAGTAGTAGCAGTAGTAACATTTTTTGTTTGTCGTTTAGCGTCGCACTCAGGGATATTCCAGCTAATATCCTTGTAAATAACCGAGTCTGGGGACAGAATCCAGTGATCAACAGCATGAGGATCGATCTACGCATTTGGTATACGATGACATGTGTCAACCAAGTCAGCGAGCCTGAAGATTAATTCTAACCGGAAGATTAAAACCCGGATCTTTACGGGTAGTGAGGTGAGGTGAAATTGGGTATAACGTCATGCTTGAGAATATTTCGCTCATAAGAAGACGGGCATGCGTGTTTATGTGTGTGTGCGGCTGCTTGTACTAGCCCAGACTTAAGCTGGTTTTATGGTGCTAGCCCACTGAGATACCATGCCGCAGTGAAGCATGAATACCCCACTCAGACACATTATACTGACTCCGAGCCGACCAGTCCTTGTTGTACCCATCACTAGTACTAGTAGTAGTAGTAACAGCAGTAGCATTAGCAGTAGGAGTAGGTCTATAAAACATCTAGCTACAAACATTGCTCTTAAATTTCATTGTGTGCTTTGTATCATCATCATCATCATCATCATCATCATCATCATCATCATCATCATCATCATCAGTGAAATATATGACTACTGTCTTCGCTCAACTAAATTCAGAGTATGTTGTTTCGACGGCAGCCAAATATGGACACATTTTAATATATTTCTTGAAGGGGACATGCCATGTTTCCATTGACTGTTCTAATTTGACATTCCAAGTGCAATCACAATGTAGAAGTATCTAACATTATATCTGGAAATTTCAACATGACATTGTCAATTTCGAAATTACTATTGTACAAGGTGTGCTTCACTGATTGCCTGATAACGCTGAGTTCCACTGAGTCACAGATTTCATATTAAACATATAGCACGTCAAGTGATTTTGTTCTATCCACATCCAGCTATACTGTGGCAGCATAAATAGTCAACTTGAATTGTTAGAGACGTGAGGTGATTTTAAAATAAATCCACATCCAGGTGTGAAAGTAAACGATTGCCATTCAAGCCGGCAGTTTATGCCTGAATGCATGCATGCATACAGCTCAATTTCAATGTTGTGTTTGTGCGAACTCTTCCCTTTCCACACACAAAAACATTTTCAAACCTCAATCTCAAACAATACTTTATTGGGCAGAAGAGGCCATACGACCACGATTCATGTTTTCCTCAAACTTGACTTTCGGTGCATATTTTTTTTTTTTAAAAGGTTGAAATACTCTATTGATACTTCAATGTCATTTCCAATATTACGACGTTTCTATTGCCTTCTAGTCTACTTAAATGAAATAACGGTATTGAATAAAGGTAATTTTACGTTAAGATATGCAAGAGAGAATATCAA